>NW_028163850.1:0-50609 GCF_964263955.1 Coregonus lavaretus | reverse complement strand
TGGTTGATAATGGCGTCTTTGTTGAGGTGTGTCTTCGGAACGGGTGAGGGAATGAAGGAGAAAAAAAGAGAGAGAAGGGAGAGAACACGTTAGAAATGTATTTTGTGGAAAAAGAGGCAAGAGGCAACATGATGGAAGTTGGTTTAATGAGAATGAATCTTAAGGTTTTGTCATTTTCAACATGACTCTTGATTGGAGAAAGATTAATCACGCTGATAGGTTGATTTTCAACATGCCTCTTGATTAGAGAGATTCATCGCGTTGATTGGTGGATTTCCAACATGCCTCTTGATTGGAGAAAGTTTCATCACGTTGATAAGTTGATTTTCAACATGCCTCTTGATTAGAGAGATTCATCACGTTGATAGGTTGATTTGTATTTATAGATGTTGTTTATTTAACTGTTACAGCCCTATAGATAGGAAACAAACAAAGGGAGAATAGATGTTGCTTGCTGCAAGTACCTACAGTAGGCCTATAACTCTTTTGTATTAAAGCTGTGAACTTCAGGGTTTAAAGACAGAATAACGTTTGTCCATCCTCTGTCCGTAAAGATGGTGGTGGAGCAGACATTCTAAAGACTGACCATCATTCAATAACTATTATGCTGTTACTGTGTGATTCAATCGTTTCTTTGTAATTACATAACACTACTACACACTCTGCTTTTGTGCTCTAAATAGACAACAACAACAACAAGAACTGTCACAAGAAGCTTGTCAATAAGCCGTTTCTTCTCACTACTGTCTGCCATTGCTCTATATGTGTCAGAGCTGACATTTTTGAGTTTGTATATTTCTTATTAATTAGGTGCCAGGAAGGCTGTGTGTTTGGTGTGTGCCTTTTGTTTTACAGGTAGGCTACAGTACTCACTCCACTCCACTCCACTCCACTCCACTCCACTCCACTCCCATCTGAACTATCTACAGTGAGGGGTAAAAAGTATTTGATCCCCTGCTGATTTTGTACGTTTGCCCACTGACAAAGACATGATCAGTCTATAATTTTAATGGTAGGTTTATTTGAACAGTGAGAGACAGAATAACAACAACAACAAAAAATCCAGCAAAACGCATGTCAAAAATGTTATGAATTGATTTGCATTTTAATGAGGGAAATAAGTATTTGACCCCTCTGCAAAACATGACTTAGTACTTGGTGGCAAAACCCTTGTTGGCAATCACAGAGGTCAGACGTTTCTTGTAGTTGGCCACCAGGTTTGCACACATCTCAGGAGGGATTTTGTCCCACTCCTCTTTGCAGATCTTCTCCAAGTCATTAAGGTTTTGAGGCTGACGTTTGGCAACTCAAACCTTCAGCTCCCTCTACAGATTTTCTATGGGATTAAGGTCTGGAGACTGGCTAGGCCACTCCAGGACCTTAATGTGCTTCTTCTTGAGCCACTCCTTTGTTGCCTTGGCCGTGTGTTTTGGGTCATTGTCATGCTGGAATACCCATCCACGACCCATTTTCAATGCCCTGGCTGAGGGAAGGAGGTTCTCACCCAAGATTTGACGGTACATGGCCCTGTCCATCGTCCCTTTGATGCGGTGAAGTTGTCCTGTCCCCTTAGCAGAAAAACACCTCCAAAGCATAATGTTTCCACCTCCATGTTTGACGGTGTGGATGGTGTTCTTGGGGTCATAGGCAGCATTCCTCCTCCTCCAAACACGGCGAGTTGAGTTGATGCCAAAGAGCTCGATTTTGGTCTCATCTGACCACAACACTTTCACCCAGTTCTCCTCTGAATCATTCAGATGTTCATTGGCAAACTTCAGATGGGCATGTATATGTGCTTTCTTGAGCAGGGGGACCTTGCGGGCGCTGCAGGATTTCAGTCCTTCACGGCGTAGTGTGTTACCAATTGTTTTCTTGGTGACTATGGTCCCAGCTGCCTTGAGATCATTGACAAGATCCTCCCGTGTAGTTCTGGGCTGATTCCTCACCGTTCTCATGATCATTGCAACTCCACAAGGTGAGATCTTGCATGGAGCGCCAGGCTGAGGGAGATTGACAGTTCTTTTGTGTTTCTTCCATTTGCGAATAATTGCACCAACTGTTGTCACCTTCTCACCAAGCTGCTTGCCGATGGTCTTGTAGCCCATTCCAGCCTTGTGTAGGTCTACAATCTTGTCCCTGTCATCCTTGGAGAGCTCTTTGGTCTTGGCCATGGTGGAGAGTTTGGAATCTGATTGATTGATTGCTTCTGTGGACAGGTGTCTTTTATACAGGTAACAAACTGAGATTAGGAGCACTCCCTTTAAGAGTGTGCTCCTAATCTCAGCTCGTTACCTGTATAAAAGACACCTGGGAGCCAGAAATCTTTCTGATTGAGAGGGGGTAAAATACTTATTTCCCTCATTAAAATGCAAATCAATTTATAACATTTTTGACATGCGTTTTTCTGTATTTTTGTTGTTGTTATTCTGTCTCTCACTGTTCAAATAAACCTACCATTAAAATTACAGACTGATCATTTCTTTGTCAGTGGGCAAACGTACAAAATCAGCAGGGGATCAAATACTTTTTTCCCCCCACTGTATGTCACTGTGTTACATTATTTCTTATTAAGTTATAGTTTAAGGGACAGATGATGTCTCATGAGGATTTTCATTGGTGTTGTGGTACTTTGTTTCTCTTCATTTTAACAAAAAGGGTTTTACTTCACTCTGTTATTGTTTAATTTATACCCCCCAAAAAAAATCTCAAATATTCACACCCTTTACCATAACAACCTGAGTGCATAATATGATTGACTGGATAGAGAACCAACCAACCATGTTAGCCTTCTAAGCTAAAGCCTAGGTGTTACCTCTGGGAGCTAACACAAGTCTTCAGGTCTCAGACACGGCTACATCACTGGAGTATGGTTCATCGATAGGACATGTACCATATAACTGTCTTTTCTTTTAGGATCAGTCCCTTGGAAGAAGGATTCCACCGTTCCTGTGTGAAACTGTACAAGTCTGTAACTCGGTCTGTAACTCGGTCTGTAACTCGGTCTGTAACTCGGTCTGTAACTCGGTCTGTAACTCGGTCTGTAACTCGGTCTGTAACTCGGTCTGTAACTCGGTCTGTAACTCGGTCTGTAACTCGGTCTGTAACTCGGTCTGTAACTCAGTCTGTAACTCAGTCTGTAACTCAGTCTGTAACTCAGTATGTAACTCGGTCTGTATCTCGGTCTGTATCTCGGTCTGTAACTCGGTCTGTAACTCAGTCTGTAACTCGGTCTGTAACTCGGTCTGTATCAGTCTGTAACTCAGTCTGTAACTCGGTCTGTAACTCGGTCTGTAACTCGGTCTGTAACTCGGTCTGTAACTCGGTCTGTAACTCGGTCTGTATCTCAGTCTGTAACTCGGTCTGTAACTCGGTCTGTAACTCGGTCTGTAACTCGGTCTGTATCTCAGTCTGTATCTCAGTCTGTAACTCAGTCTGTAACTCGGTCTGTAACTCGGTCTGTAACTCGGTCTGTAACTCAGTCTGTAACTCAGTCTAAAACTCGGTCTGTAACTCGGTCTGTAACTCGGTCTGTAACTCAGTCTGTAACTCAGTCTGTAACTCGGTCTGTAACTCAGTCTGTAACTCGGTCTGTAACTCAGTCTGTAACTCAGTCTGTATCTCAGTATGTAACTCGGTCTGTATCTCGGTCTGTATCTCGGTCTGTAACTCAGTCTGTAACTCAGTCTGTAACTCAGTCTGTAACTCAGTATGTAAGGCGGCACCTTATTTCTCCGAAATTGAAGCTTGACGTTGTTCTCTAGAAAAATAAGAAAATAAATAAGAATACTACGAAAAAAGAAAGCAACACATTTGATCTCAGAACTGTTTATATATAGAAGAAGAATAAATACGTTTAAAAGTATGTTGAAGGAAAAATGAAATGCAGAGGAAATCGGTATACAGTTTACAGCCGCTCCAGCTGGAGTCGTTTGATGTTTTACTGTGTTGTATGTTTTGTATTATTATTTGGGTAATTTCTGTATTATAGTCTGAAATAAAAAGAGAATAACTATTCTGTGAATTGTAATTTTAAAGGAAGAAAAAAATAATAATACTAAAAGCAATGCATGGTCACATAATGAGTATGTACTTGTGTTGCTTCTTGTAGAGGGAAAGTGGGGACTTCCCACTGGGCACAGACATCAATTCAACGTCAACTCCACGTTGGTTCAATGTAAGTTCATTGAAATGACGTAGAAACAACGTTGATTTAACCAGTGGGTTGTTTTAGCCCCGTACTATTGTGTTATGTTTTGCTGTTGGTTCTGTGGTTGTTACTTCAAATGGACTTGGATTTGGGGATATGTGGGAATATTTAAATTCATGTAACCAGTGAACTGGACACTAAAACCATGCTGTTGGATTTAATTTCTGTTTCACCTGAAACATTATGTATACACTCCCTGCAATAAAACAACATTGTTCAGTGAGTAATGGGTGCTTATATTTGTCCTGTTTCACATGTACAAGTGTGAAATGGAAATGTACAGTTTGGGGCGGCAGGTAGCTTAGTGGTTGAGAGCGTTGTGCCAGTAACCGAAAGGTCGCTGGTTCTAATCCCCGAGCCGATTAGGTGAAATTCTGTCCATGTGCCCTTGAGCAAGGCACTTAACCCTAATTGCTCCTGTAAGTTGCTCTGGATAAGAGCGTCTGCTAATTGACCAATTTATTTATATCCCAACTCCCCCTTGGAGAATGGGGTCACAGCCATTATCAACGGGCGACCCTAGCACAATTATGGTTAAGTGCCAAGGGACTGTTTTTTTTAAACCTTTTTGTCTCGGGGATTCGAACTAGCGACCTTTCGGTTACTGGCCCAACTTTCTAACCCCTAGGCTACCTGCCCTGTGTTTGGACGTGCATATATGTGTGTAGATCGTACTCCGGTGTAGCTCAGTTGGTAGAGCATGGCGCTTGCGACGCCAGGGTTGTGGGTTCGTTTCCCACAGGGGGACCAGAATGAAAAAATGTATGCACTCACTAACTGTAAGTCGCTCTGGATAAGAGCGTCTGCTAAAATTTAAATGTAGATTTATGCTGTAGCCTACAGGGCGGCAGGTAGCTTAGTGGGTAAGAGCATTGTGCCAGTAACCGAAAGGTCGCTGGTTCTAATCCCCGAGCCGACTAGGTGAAAAATCTGTCGATGTGCCCTTAAGCAAGGCACTTAACCCTAATTGCTCCTGTAAGTCGCTCTGGATAAGAGCGTCTGCTAAATGACTAAAATGTATGTAAATGTAAATGATTCTGCGCATTCAGTTGTTGATATTAGACCAGCAAAACAGGATTGTCATGACTCACACATTAAGGTGATCGATAGGCTTAAGGAGATAGATATACAGCGATATTTGCTGGATTGCTTATTTTATTCACAAGGATGAGATCAGCGTCGGTTGGGTCGGGGATGTTGCTGGTTAAACTGGGGAGAAATACATATCTTCAAGCTAATTGGCTGTGAACACTCCTACTGTTGTGTGTTCAAACCACAAAGGAAGGTAGCCTAGTTCCCTGCAGATGGCGCCGTGGATAAAGGAAAAATAGATTCAGAACTTCTCCCACACTAACCAGGTTTCCATTTAACCTTTTTAAGTGAGTAAAAGTACATATCGGATTTAAAAAAATATCATGACTGGTCTGATGGAAACAGAAAATGTTTTGGTAAACGTTACAAATTATGATTCCAAATGATGATGAACCTCACAGGCTGGTGAAAGTGCAAGGTGATGAGCTTGATGCTCCTTTCTAATAAATATCGAGGGTCTTATTCTGGTGATTCATGATGATCGATGCTTGGCTACCGTTTGACATATAAAAATAATCTCGCTCTTTTGTCCATAATAATAACCTCATCATGTAGGCTATACATTGACACTAGCCAACAGCGCAAAAAAACAAGTTTGTGAGAAAACCATCAGTAGAGTTGAAAATGCGATGGAAACCCTTCATCTTTAAGCATCTAACCAGGGGGTTCTCCTAAACTAACGTATGGAATTGTTTTAAAATGGTCATAGCAAAGATAATTTAGCTATTTGATTTGGAATTTTAGGACCCCGTAAGTAATATATATACCAAAAAATATTTGATGAAACATTGAATTTCACCGTACTGCTATTAGCCCGTAGAAACGCATTGAATAACAGCTTCATGCGTGGATAAACAGATATTTAAAAAAATCTAAAGGAAATGTGTTCTGAAGTGTATGTCCTAAATCTGAGAGATATAAGAAATATCAGGAAACTATATAATATCATTGTTTTTATTTTGTACATGTATCTAAGATCTTATTTTAGGCACTAAACTATCGCCATATATATGTAATAGAGGATCGCACAGAACTTTCTGGAAGCGCTAGAGAAGGAGAGTGAACGTGACGAGAGTGAGGGTGAATGAATTGTGTTGGCAGGTGGTGTGATGACCGCGGAGAAGGAGCTGAGTGTAGAGGGAAGCGGGATGGTGAGGAGGGTTGGCGTCAAGTGCGAAAAGAGGGATGCAACGAGAGTATGGATGTAGTTCCTGCGGTGAGGACCGCTGAGTTCGGGTCTCGCCCGAGGATGAAAAATATGATTCTGGCCCAGTGGGAGTGATATTTGTGGAGAGAATGGATCCTTGCATTTTGGCTGATCCATTTGGGGTGGAGAAGAGGTTGGGTGATTGTTGAGTTGGTGGGAGTAACTCGGAGTGGACAAGTGATTATTTATTGTGTTTCTTTAGTCCAAAGGGAGCGGGCGCTCCGGATCACGCGAAAAGGGACAAAACATTTGACTTGCTTTGTTCGGTTGAAAGGAGTGATAACGGGGTGGCATTAAGTGTTGAGGAGGAGCAGTTGAAATTGAAGATTCTCGGTGTGGGTAAACGCAGAAGATGTCTGTCCTGCTGAGTTTTGATGTAGTCTTTGCCCGACAAGGTCAAATTAGGAAGTGTAAATTATTCTGTGAGAGCGTTTGTTCCGAAAATAATTCAGTGTTTTAGGTGTCAACTTCATGAGCATGTTGCTGTAGTGTGCGGGAGGGGTTGTAGTGTGCCGGAGGGAGATTCCTAGACGTGAGAAGTGTGCAGGAGGACATGAGACGAAGGAATGTGTAGCATAGGTGGAGAAAGTTGTGTGTGTGTGTGTGTGTGTGTGTGTGTGTGTGTCTGTGTGTGTGTGTGTGTGTGTGTGTGTGTGTGTGTGTGTGTCTGTGTGTGTGTGTGTGTGTGTGTGTGTGTGTGTGTGTGTGTGGGTGTGTGTGTGTGTGTGTGTGTGTGTCTGTGTGTGTGTGTGTGTGTGTGTGTGTGTGTGTCTGTGTGTGTGTGTGTGTGTGTGTGTGTCTGTGTGTGTGTGTGTGTGTGTGTGTGTGTGTGTGTGTGTCTGTGTGTGTGTGTGTGTGTGTGTGTGTGTGTGTGTGTCTGTGTGTCTGTGTGTCTGTGTGTGTGTGTGTGTGTGTGTGTGTGTGTGTGTTAGCTGTGGGGGTGATCATGGGGCTGTAGGTCGGAGGTGTTTGGTGAGAGAAAGGCAGGTTGAGGTTGCCAGGGTTAGAGTAGTACATTGTATTATGCCGAAGGAGAGGAAGATGGCTATAGGATGAGGGAAGTGGCGGTCAGTGCGGTTTAAGATGAGGGAGGCCAACAATATTATTATTTTTTGATGAGCATGACCTTATTTCTATTACAGCATATTGGATGACTGTCATTCATATTCCATCCACCCAGCTCAATGTAACATCGATAGGTTTAGGCTACTACATGATACTCACATGTTCCCTGTACCCATCATGAGGATGCTACAACCTAGCCTACGAATGAAAGTTTACAACACAGGTCGAGAGAAACATTTGAGGTGACAGACAGTGACCCATGGTGTGTTTATCCTCGTTTTGTTCCGTTTAAGAAACGTTTTTTCAACAGAATCGGCAGAATGAATACACCCCTGATCAAGCGTAAAACGCAGTTCACTTTCATAACAGCCACGTTGTATTCCTTCTCGCGTCTCTCCTCCTCTCACCTTTTCCCTTCGTCGTTTGTGGACCTCAATGCACAACACATCAAGCTGTATGTGACCAGGCGGAAAGAAAACCTTTCCAAGCCAAACCATGTCATTACCGCTAAACACAGCCTACATCGTTGTCACCATATTAACTAAAGTAACGTCATAGTCAACATAGCTAATAGAACTAACGCATTAGTAAACTTGCCACAATCCTGCAGTAACGTTACAGTGTACAGTCAGTAAGCAGTTTAGCATTTAAATTAGTAAAACCAAAAGCTTACCTTGTCTTTGGATAGTCATAGCCAGCTAACTAACATAGCATCCCTCTGTTTGAGCCAGGTGTTTGAGTATCTAAACTGCATTTGCTAGCTAAGTGAAACTGAAAGTGAAAAAAAGGACAATCTCTCTCTTTCTTCTCCTTCATTTTGGAATAAATTAATTTGTTCAAAACTGTTCAACTATTGTCTCTCTCTCTCTTTGAGTCAACTAGTCACCACATTTTATGCACTGCACTGCTAACTAGCTGTAGCTTATGCTTTCAGTACTAGATTCATTCTCTGATCCTTTGATTGGGTGGACAACATGTCAGTTCATGCTGCAAGAGCTCTTATAGGTTGGAGGACGTCCTCCGGAAGTTGTCATAATTACTATGCAACTCTATGGAACGTGGTGAGAACCATGAGCCTCCTAGGTTTTGTATTGAAGTCAATGCACCCAGAGGAGGATGGAAGCTAGCTACACCATGGTGCTACCCTACAGTGCTGTTGAGGCTATTGTAGACCCTCATTGCAAAATACTGTGTTTTAATCAATTATTTGGTGACGTGATTTTATTTAGTATAGTTTTATCTAAAAAGGTTAAAAAGGTTAACTTTTGAAATGTTTTACAATGTTTATTTTTCTGAAAATTACTGAGTAGGATGGTCCTCCCCTTCCGCCTCTGATGAGCCTCCACTGGGTGAGGGATAGGGTACAGGGTGAGGGATAGGGTATAGGGTGAGGGATAGGGTAAGGGATAGGGTATAGGGTGAGGGATAGGGTATAGGGTGAGGGATAGGGTATAGGGTGAGGGATAGGGTATAGGGTGAGGGATAGGGTACAGGGTGAGGGATAGGGTATAGGGTGAGGGATAGGGTACAGGGTGAGGGATAGGGTACAGGGTGAGGGATAAGGTATAGGGTGAGGGATAGGGTATAGGGTGAGGGATAGGGTACAGGGTGAGGGATAGGGTATAGGGTGAGGGATAGGGTACAGGGTGAGGGATAGGGTGAGGGATAGGGTATATGGTGAGGGATAGGGTATAGGGTGAGGGATAGGGTACAGGGTGAGGGATAGGGTACAGGGTGAGGGATAGGGTACAGGGTGAGGGATAGGGTATAGGGTGAGGGATATGGTACAGGGTGAGGGATAGGGTATAGGGTGAGGGATAGGGTACAGGGTGAGATATAGGGTACAGGGTGAGGGATAGGGTACAGGGTGAGGGATAGGGTACTGGGTGAGGGATAGGGTACAGGGTGAGGGATAGGGTATAGGGTGAGGGATAGGGTACAGGGTGAGGGATAGGGTGAGGGATAGGGTACTGGGTGAGGGATAAGGTACAGGGTGAGGGATAGGGTACAGGGTGAGGGATACTGAGAGTATTCCTGTGAGTAGGCAGAGACCAAGAGAGAGTGATGGGAAGAATATGTGCTTCAGTGAGGTGGG
Source organism: Coregonus lavaretus (assembly GCF_964263955.1). Classification (NCBI taxonomy): domain Eukaryota; kingdom Metazoa; phylum Chordata; class Actinopteri; order Salmoniformes; family Salmonidae; genus Coregonus; species Coregonus lavaretus. The sequence continues at coordinate 40,943 of NW_028163850.1, read as the reverse complement.
CTTCTTAGCATGCATAGCCATGGTTGTCAATTGTACTGCAGAAATGCATCGGAAGTCACAGAAAATAGAGGTTGTGGAGGCAGCGGCAGAAAAGTACTTGGGATTGCGAGGATTTACTGCAGAACAGTTGCAGGGGGTGTTGATTGGTCGTGTTCTATCCTGTCAGACCGTGAATTAAATATGATTAAATAGTGGAATGGGTTTCTCAGAGGGCTAATAGTCGGTAGGGCAATTTTCCTTTTTTCCCAATTTTTTATTACCATATCAATAATTTAATGTAGGTAGGCCTCACACAGCAGTACAGTAGGTGGTGTATGCACCTAAAAGTTGGATGCGATCCGCCAATTAAATCCTAAAGAAGAAGAAGATTGGGGGGGAAAAGTCTCTGGTGGGAAAATGCGATTTTATGCAGATTTTAGAATATTCGCATTGAAAATCTGCCGCCAATTGGATGGAAACCTAGCTACTGAATGACTTCCTTGATTTTCTGCACACTACAAAAGTAGGTGTGTTCATATTGAACCAATCTGGTTAATACCCATTGTTTGATACAAACACCGGAAGACCTGAAAAAGGATGATTCTGGCCCAGTGGGAGTGAGATTTGTGGAGACAGTGGATCCTTGTAGTTTGGCTGAAGAGTGGAAGACTGTGATGAATGAACAAATGGAACAAAAGGTTGTTAATGAGGTTTTTGGTCGGAGTTCACTGACAATGATGCTTCTTTGGGAGATCCGTTTGAAAGGTATGTGGACACCCCTTTCAAATGAGTGGATTCGGCTACTTCAGCCACACCCATGGCTGACAAGTGTATAAAATCGAGCACACAGCCATGCAATCTTCATAGACAAACATTGACAGGCCCGTACTGAAGAGCTCAGTTACTTTCAACGTGGCACTGTCATAGGATGCCACCTTTCAAAACAAGTCAGTTCGTCAAATTTCTTCCCTGCTAGAGCTGCCCCGGTCAACGGTAAGTGCTGCTGTTGTGCTCAGCCAAGAAGTGGTCGGCCACACAAGTTTACAGAACGGGAGCGCCGAGTGCTGAAGCGTGTAGCGCGTAAAAATTGTCTGTCCTCGGTAGCAATACTCACTACCAAGTTCCAAACTGCCTCTGGAAGCAACATCAGCACAATAACTGTTCATTGAGAGCTTCATGAAATGCGTTTCCATGGCCGAGCAGCCGCACACAAGCCTAAGATCACCATGCGCAATGCCAAGCGTTGACTGGAGTGGTGTAAAGCTCGCCGCCGTTGGACTCTGGAGCAGTGGAAACGTGTTCTCTGGAGTGATATAATATAATATAATATAATATAATATAATATATAATATATAATATATAATAATATAATATGCCATTTAGCAGACGCTTTTATCCAAAGCGACTTACAGTCGTGCGTGCATACATTTTTGTGTATGGGTGGTCCCGGGGATCGAACCCACTACCTTGGCGTTACAAGCGCCGTGCTCTACCAGCTGAGCTACAGAGGACTGAGCTACAGTGATGAATCGCGCTTCATCTGGCAGTCCGACAGACGAATCTGGGTTTGGAGGGTGCAAGGAGAATGCTACCTGCCCGAATGCATAGAGCCAACTGTAAAGTTTGGTGGAGGAGGAATAATGGTCTTGGGCTGTTTTTCATGACATTCTAGACGATTCTGTGCTTCCAACTTTGTGGCAACAGATTGGGGAAGGCCCTTTCCTGTTTCAGCATGACAAGGCCCCTGTGCACAAAGCGAGGTCCATACAGAAATGGTTTGTCGATATCAGTGTTGAAGAATTTGACTGGCCTACACAGAGCCCTGACCTCAACCCCATCGAACACCTTTGGGATGAATTGGAACGCAGACTGCGAGCCAGGCCTAATCGCCCAACATCAGTGCCCGACCTCACTAATGCTCTTGTGGCTGAATGGAAGCAAGTCCCCACAGCAACGTTCCAACATCTAGTGGAAAGCCTTCCCAGCAGAGTGGAGGCTGTTATAGCAGCAAAGGGGGAGACCAACTCCATATTAATGACCATGATTTTGGAATGAGGTGTTCGACGAGCAGGTGTCCACATACTATTGGTCATGTAGTGGATCAAGGATGGTAAGGGATGCATTGGGATTGGTGGAGTCGGTCAGTGTCCAGAAGTATTTTTGCTTTGATTTCTTGTGTGTCGAAAGAGTAGAAGGAAAATGCATTAAGGATCGACAAACTATCGACTAATGGAAGTGGAGAGTTTGGATTTCTGAAGCAGAGCACCGTTAAATAGGTGTCATCTCTGGCGTCGCGTTGGATCTGGAGGCCTCGTGGTTTATGAGGAGCATACCAGGAGTAGTTGGAGCGCGCCGGCTGAACCGTTTAGTGGATAGGGGAAAAGAAGAAAGCCTGTCAGTATTATTGATGTTTGACGAAGAGTATCTCCCTTCACATGTGAAGATGGGATATGTTAGATATGCGGTGACAGCTTTTGTGTCCAAGCCGATGTTTTGCCGGAATTACAAAAGGTATGGACATATCAAGTGTGTGCCGAAGGAATGTTGTTGAAGAATCTGAGGGTGCACGATGTTGTAATTGTGACCACGTTCCCAATTCCCTGGAGTGCCGGGTTAGGGTAAAGGAGTATGAAGGGGCAAGGGTCGGGGCTATACAGCAAGTCTGCTACACTGAGGCAAGTGAAATAGTTGAAGGAGGAGAGGGGAGCTGAAGATATGGCGGTGGATGCGCCACAGACTGTGGAGATTCAGTGTTGTTCAACAGTTGAGGGTAACTGATATGCTGCTTGTGAAGAAGGTGGATGTTATGGTGTTTATCGTGCATGTGATTAATTGTACTGCACAAACAAACGAAAAGGCCAAGAAACATGGTAGTATCCGCAGCTGAAACATTGCACAGAATACAGTCTGACGATGCTCTTCCTTCTCAGGCCCAGAGCCTGTAGGGGTGGGCGTTGGCAGTTGAATCTGAACAAAGGAGTACATTGAGTTTTGTTTATGTTTATTTTTATTTTGTTCATTATTTGGTCTGATATACAGCCTAAACAGTAGTAGGCGGCATGCACCTATAGCATTTGTTTGCGGACCGCCATGATATCAAAGAGGTAGTAGTAGCTAGCTAGGCTAATGTCGTAGTAAATATATTTACTCGTAGTGAATATAAATGTTATAGATGTGTAAGATGTTGTGCAAAGACCTATTTAGGTCAGGAGCTTGTTTTCAATAAATGCTGTTCCTATGCAAGAACAATGGACAGAGGACCATATCTTGTCACCTGGTGGCCAAGGACAACACCCACGCCACAGGCCACAATCACTGTTGCTCCCCACGAGTTTCCCTTGAGACATACACACACTCACACACACATGACGCACACTCATTCTCATGCCTCACGAGTTCTTTGACACACAGACATTTCTCTGTGGACGCACACACAAACTCCACTTCTTTCTACTGGTCGGGTGCCAAGGGCAGAGGACTCTGCCGTGCACCAATGGGGCTTCTACTCTGGACAGAGCAGACCCGCCTCCTACGCCTCGGGAACCAATCAAGGGACTAGAAGAAGGACCCCTTCCTTATTGTTACATTGTATAAAATAATGCTGTAACTCTGATTATCCATCCTTCTCAACTGTCTCCGTAAGAGGCAATTGATTGGGTCCATGCATAGGGCCCATGCATGTAGCTTGAGCAGTACCAGCTATCTCTGTGTTTAATAAACTGCCTTTTGCTTAAGCATATTCCTCTCTGTCTAGCGTCGTTGGTTTTGTACTTCCTCTCCTAATTATGGTTTCACCAACAAAATTGGTAGCAGAGGATGGTTAATTAATTCGATCTAAAGAGTTGGTGCGAGAGGAAAAGGCAAATCATCGATCTAAAACAGACGGAAGAGTGACCTGAAAATCCAGGAGACATCAACTATTCGTCTTGGCTCAGGAACCTGATCAGAGCGCGCTCTTCTAAAAAGGTAAGCAGAGCCTGTTAAAACAAAATCTTGCATATTGTATTATAGACCAATACCAAATTTTGATCAGTAGTACTGAGCGTGAGTATGAATACTTGTTAAATAATTTCCATCCTAATGATTTAAGGCATAAGTGAGATATCTGGTACTGTGATTTATGTATAAGTTTTCACATTTAAAAGGTCCTATTGTAGATAGGTTGTGTGGGGAGTGTGTTTTCACATGTATAAGTTTTCACATTTAAAAGGTCCTATTGTAGATAGGTTGTGTGGGGAGTGTGTTTTCACATGTATAAGTTTTCACATTTTAAAAGGTCCTATTGTAGATAGGTTGTGTGGGGAGTGTGTTTTCACATGTATAAGTTTTCACATTTTAAAAGGTCCTATTGTAGATAGGTTGTGTGGGGAGTGTGTTTTCACATGTATAAGTTTTCACATTTTAAAAGGTCCTATTGTAGATAGGTTGTGTGGGGAGTGTGTTTTCACATGTATAAGTTTTCACATTTTAAAAGGTCCTATTGTGGATAGGTTGTGTGGGGAGTGTGTTTTCACACGTATAAGTTTTCACATTTTAAAAGGTCCTATTGTGGATAGGTTGTGTGGGGAGTGTGTTTTCACATGTATTAAGTTTTCACATTTAAAAGGTCCTGTTTTAGATAGGTTGTGTGGGGGATGTGTTTTGACGTATGAGTGAATAAGATTTGACCCATCATAAGGTGGGGGAGAATCACCGAAATTGACCAGAGGTACTAAATTCCCGGGGATTCCAGTTATCTCTGTGATTTCACACTTAAAACGTTCCATATAAATGGTTGTGTGAAAGGTACAATTAAGCTGAGACTAAGTCCTTCCTAGTGATCGAGTTGTCTAAACTAAAAATCCTTTGATAGGGATCCAGTTGCTTCTGTGACTTCACATAATGAAGGTGCCTTTTAAGGTTGTGTGAAGGGTGCAGTCGAACTGAGACAGTTTTAGGACGCTCTGGTAATCTAAATTCAAGTTGCTTCTGTGACTTCACATGTTAAAATTGGTCCTTACATAAGGACGTGTGAAGGGTGGCAGTCGAACTGAGAATATGTTTTAGGACTCTTGATAGCCTGAATACATTAAGCATTGTAATTCCAATTGGCTTTTGGTTGTGTGTTTTTATGTATTATAACGTGTAATGGATGATGGGAAGTTATAGTGAGACTTATGAAACTGAATACCAATCTGTGGAATTGAGTGAATTTGACCTAGGCTTTCAGGAACCAGGGACTGGGGAAACTGATATTGAAGTTGTGCATGATTCTAGAACAAGCGTGAGATAACTAAAGCGTGGTGTGTGCTGTGTGTGGAAATTACTGCATTGGTATATGTGACTGGAATTCTGATTCTTATGATAATAATTGCATTACAAATTATATAAATTAGCCTCTTTATATACGAGGGTGTCGTACATGAGATAAGTTTGTATTGATACCGATAATACATCCTTGGAAATAAAACACCAGGGACGGGATAAGTGTATAAAGATAGAGAAAGCAAGATGGCAGGGCCAAACATAACTAAACCCAAATGTAATGAATGCCTAGAACAACGAATGACAGAGAGAGCAGAGGGAGAGTTGAGAGTAGGGACATGGGAAATAGAGGAGAGTAGGAGGGTGCAACCTAAAAAATCTGACACAATGTGTGTGAAAGGGTCTCCTACAGTCGCCCCAGACACCAGCACCACTCCTGGCCCCACCTCACTATACAGCCTAAAAGGCACCATGACTTTTGGCCCACAACCACAACCATGGCCTCAGCGGGGCACTCCACCGGGTCCTCCTAGAAGAGGGAACTACCTGTGCTACCATTGTGGAAGAACTGGACATTTCAAGCGTGATTGTTGGGATCTGCAGAAATCTAACCATCAACCCCCAGGGAGGGGAAGAGGCAGAGGTACACCACAATGGAGAGGTAGAGGAAGGGGAGGACCCCCACAACAACCATAAACCCACCTGTCTGAACTCCAGGGGCCCGAAGGCGTGATCCTCATCCAATACTACTACCACCGACATCACAGACTGAACTCAACCAAGGCGATATAGCACAGTTACAGAGCTCAGCAGGACCCTATGAACACTCAGTCTGGGCCCAGGAGGGGGCGGCAGAGGACAGGACGAACTCTGGAGGTGCCATGATGGAAGAACTAGTTGAACCAGCTAGACTCTGCCCAGAACTGTTGAGTGAGGCCCTCGGGCCCACGCACGAGGGAAAGTTTAAGACCCTCCAAAAGTTCCCACACATCTGGTGGCACCCTCACATGACAGAAACTGTAGACAGGTTTTCAAAATGGGTAGAGGCAATTCCTACAGAAACTACAGAATAAGAAGATGATAGGTCAGTCATTAAGTGGCTACAAACTAAATTAACACCCAGGTACGGTATACCAAGGCAGATAAGATCTGACAACCACACATTTTAGCAACAAACACCTGAAAAAGGTGGAGGTAAGATTCGGAATCATGCACAGATTCGGTTCAGTAACATCCACAGTCCCAACCAAACATTTAAAGCTAAAATAACAAAGGTTTGTGCAGGAACAAAATTAACATAGGTCCACCAAGGGAGGGAGGTCATATGCCCTCCCTTGATGTACAACAGATAGAAATGACTGATTATGTGATGAAATTGACGGAATTTTCTGCAGCACTCTCTTCTCAGGTGCAGAAGGCCCAAGAGGGGGAGCTGTCGGGAAGTACGCTGACACTGAAGGTAAACGTGGGAGACTGGGTGAGGGTAAAAGTCCACAAGAGAAAGTGGCTGGAACCCAGGTGGACTGGACCGTACGAAGTGAAGGAGGTTACTTCACACTCAGTCCAGGTCAGAGGTAAATCAGGAGCACCCTGGCACCATCTAACTCATTGCACACCAGCCCCCACTCCTTCTAGATCACTGACAGAAGTCAGGGCTGATTTGAGCAGCCAAAACCAAAATTTGACACCAAAATAAAGATGAAATAGAATTTGAACAACAGCTTTGATGTATTTAATCGTGCACTAGAGGGGGACTAACATTGTTTAATTAACTAGCCATATAATCACTCACTAGAGGGGGACTAACATTGTTTAATTAACTACCATATAATCACTCACTAGAGGGGGACTAACATTGTTTAATTAACTGCCCATATAATTGGTATGCTAGAGGGGGATGGTTGAATGTTTTTTACCATTGCATTATGCGTTATCATGTGTTGTTTTCTTTCCTGCATTATTGTTTTTCTTTTAAGACTGATTCAACTATGCTTAATGCCAACATAATTAATGGATCACGTCTAGTAGACGTGAAGAGGGGGATTTGTCGTAGTAAATATATTTACTCGTAGTGAATATAAATGTTATAGATGTGTAAGATGTTGTGCAAAGACCTATTTAGGTCAGGAGCTTGTTTTCAATAAATGCTGTTCCTATGCAAGAACAATGGACAGAGGACCATATCTTGTCACCTGGTGGCCAAGGATAACACCCACGCCACAGGCCACAATCACTGTTGCTCCCCACGAGTTTCCCTTGAGACATACACACACTCACACACACATGACGCACACTCATTCTCATGCCTCACGAGTTCTTTGACACACAGACATTTCTCTGTGGATGCACACACAAACTCCACTTCTTTCTACTGGTCGGGTGCCAAGGGCAGAGGACTCTGCCGTGCACCAATGGGGCTTCTACTCTGGACAGAGCAGACCCGCCTCCTACGCCTCGGGAACCAATCAAGGGACTAGAAGAAGGACCCCTTCCTTATTGTTACATTGTATAAAATAATGCTGTAACTCTGATTATCCATCCTTCTCAACTGTCTCCGTAAGAGGCAATTGATTGGGTCCATGCATAGGGCCCATGCATGTAGCTTGAGCAGTACCAGCTATCTCTGTGTTTAATAAACTGCCTTTTGCTTAAGCATATTCCTCTCTGTCTAGCGTCGTTGGTTTTGTACTTCCTCTCCTTATTATGGTTTCACCAACACTAACCACATCAGCGGTGCTGTGTGTCACACACCGCCTTCACAGTAGGTGACGGCAATACACCAGTAGGTGAAAGTCTGCCATAAAACTTTAAAGCAGGAAACCCGCAGAACTACCGTCTTCTTCAGCAACTCATCCAAGCCGACTTCCACTTTTCGTCTCCACCGGTCGAGACTGTAATCATGGCCAAGGACATGGAACTTCTCTGGGGCTCCGGCTCGCCTCCATGCTGGCGTGTCATGATCGCTCTGGAGGAGAATAAACTGCAGGGATACAATCGAGAAAGGACAGCACAAGTCTAAGGAAGACCTGGACATCCATCCCAGAGAGAGGTTTGGCTTTTATTATTGTGTCTTGTTAGACAATGAAAAACATTTTAAATAGTTTTTTTTTTTTTTTTTTCTGGTTGCACATGTAACATGATGGTAGAAAGTAGGTAAAACGGATTTAAGTTTCTCTGCATTAAAGTACCCGGACACTAGGAGTGCCGCCTTTGGATGAGCATTTTCTTGTTTGCTTATGGCTTTATACAGCTCTTTGAGTGCGGTCTTAGTGCCAGCATCGGTTTGTGATGGTAAATAGACAGCTACGAAAAAAAGCTCTTGGTCTGCTAAATGGCATATTATTATTATTATTATTATTATTATTATTATTATTATTATTATTATTATTAAATAGTGTGGTCTACAGCTTATCATGAGATACTCTACCTCAGGCGAGCAAAACCTCGAGACTTCCTTAATATTTGATTTTGCACACCAGCTGTTATTGACAAATAGGCACAGTCCGCCACCCCTTGTCTTACCGGAGGCAGCTGTTCTGTCTTGCCGATGCACGGAAAAACCAGCCAACTGTATATTATCCATGTCGTCGTTCAGCCACGACTCGGTGAAACATAAGATATTACCATTTTTTTTTATGTCCCGTTGGTAGGATAGTCTTGAACGGAGCTCATCCAGTTTATTCTCCAATGATTACACATTGGCCAATAGGACGGATGGTAGAGGTGGGTTACCCACTCTCCGACGAATTCTCACAAGGCACTCGGACCTGCGTCCCCCTGTATCAGCGTCTTTTCTTCATGCGAATGACAGGGATTTGGGCCTGGTCGGGTATCTGGAGTAAATCCTTCGCGTCCGACTCGTTAAATAAAACATCTTTGTCCAGTTCAAGGTGAGTAATCGCTGTTCTGATATCCAGAAGCAGAAACATTATGTACAAAATAAGTTACAAACAGTGTGAAAAAACACACAAAAATAGCACAATTGGTTAGGAGACAGTAAAATGGCAGCCATCCCCTCCGGCGCCATTATAGTTTGCAATGTTAGCTGTGCTGCAGTTGCTACAATGTGACAATGATCTGTATTGTAGGCCTACTCTAGTTCAAGTAAGAGTCTAGACTCCAGACAGACAAGACACACCTATTGCTAATTTGCTAAAAACTATATATCCAGAAGTGTGTTGTCATGGTTACCTCAGCATTTCCTCTCTCCCTCCCAGCTCCTTGCTTTCAATCACGGAGTCAGTGAGTTCTATGCAATATGCATGTACTGTACCTGTAAGTAATATCTGGGTCTAACTTAGCTCTGGTCCAGGGCGTTCGTCCGTTTGTTCTGCTAATTCAGTAGAGAAACACGCCCTAGACCAGAGCTAGTTCTAACTAGCCTAATAAAGCCACTGAAGCTAAGTCTAATTATCTCTATTGACAACATCAGAAGCATTCAACAAAGCTGTGCAATATTTTCAATACACTCCAGCCTATGCAGGTTTTAGTTGTATTCATTGTGCTGTAAATTGCATCTGCTGTAATGGATTAATTATTTCCTAGCTCTTGAAAACCCTTCCCCGTATGTAGACCCCATGGGGCGGCGCACAATTGGCCCAGCGTCGTCCAGGGTAGGGGAGGGAATGGCCGGCAGGGCTGTAGCTCAGTTGGTAGAGCAGGGCGTTTGCAATGCCAGGGTTGTGGGTTCGATTCCCACGGGGGGCCAGTATGAATTTTTTTTAAATAATAATGTATGCACTCACTAACTGTAAGTCGCTCTGGATAAGAGCGTCTGCTAAATGACAAAACATTTAAATGTATGTTGGGTTTTCAGCGGTTACATTCGCCCACATTTGGCTCCATGTGAACTAGAATTCCGATGCTGTGCTTCAACGTTTAGATAAGTCAATAATCATCGCTTTTAAACTTGTTTTCAAAACGTATGCCGATATGCCCCTTATGTTTCATACCAGCGAGAAATAATCTTTCAAATCAACAAGATACTTACTGTAGCAGTTTAGCACAGATCTACACGCTGCGTGCCTGCAGTTGACGAACTACACTTCCTCCCCAGTTACGCTTACACTTGTTCGGAGCACGCTAGATGATGGCTACTTAGCACAGATGGCCGCCTATATCTTCCGTCTGTCTTCCGTAAACAAGCGAAGTAACATGGCCGTGTGGGAACACTAACCCTATAAAGGTGTGTAGTAATTTAACCTTTTGTTTTTAGAAAATAATTTCTCGCTGATATGAAAGATACATTCCTTATGTTTTCCAAAAACATATCGCAAGTGATGTGCGGTAATATTTAGAGCAAGGCTCTTAACAAAACTCCCCCGGTCAGAAGAATGGGGTAATTCTTTTCAAGAGATTAAAAAAAATGGATTATGGTGGAACAGCTATTAAGCAGACTACATTGGCTACACCCCAACCCTTTGTCTACAATAAAGAACCACACCCCTACTGAAATTCGATAGCACCATGATATTTGAGTCCCAGCATTGTACAAACAAACAAGACACAGTATCATCAGTAACACACCTCTTTTTGACAAAAGGCCCATAGCTACAACTGGATATAGGCTTTACATAGACCTGAACGTACTAGAATATATCTGTTACTGTTTTTCTGAAAGAGCCAGATTACATCGAGTTCCTACAAGAAACCGATGAGCTCACAAAAGTGATAAAGTATATTGAATGTCCTGTATATTGTTGGCAAGTAAAAGTTAAGTTATCAGTGCATCAAATGTAGTGCGCTGCTCGGTAGAGGTCTTCACGGATCCACCTGTACCCGAATACCTGAGACCCGATGTGGCTCCAGATCCAGAATTCTAAATAATGTCACAGGTCTGGGTCGGATCTGATATGATTGTCAAGGGTCTCAGGTGTAATTTAACTGACTTGTCCGGAAGACTGCTGCTCTTTCTTTTCCCCAGAGTGGAGCGTGTAGCTTGTTGTTGTTGGCCAATCAGAAGTCATCAAATCGGCAATAGGATACAGTCATAGAGCCTCTGTGTGGCAAAAGTTAGGAGATATCTAATTAATGGAAGGTGGAATTAAATGTTAAAGGAGAAGGACAGGCTACAACGATCAAGAGCCAACAGGTAGGCTGCTACTTAATATTCTGAATGGAGTTGTTTTTGTTTGTAACTGTGTAGGATGAGAAAGCACATGCAGCCTCAGTTAGCCTAGATAGCTTACGTTAGCTAGCTTAACTAGCGTCTCCTGGTTTTATGCAGTCAAGACAAGTACTGATTGTCAATAACCTAGCTATGGCAGCTATTAGTCTACTATTGCGCGAGTCGGCTTGGTTGCTGTCTCTCCCTCCCTCCTCCCTGTGTCACTTGCTCACAGTACGGCCCCTTCCCCACCTGCTAGAGAGGGACCTCTATCTCCTCTCCCTCGCACTTTATCAGCTCCAGTTAACCTTCAAAAATGACTTTTCTGCTGCTTCCCTCACTCGGATCGGACCGTGTCTGGATCCGACCAGGTCTATACGGAACGGGTCTAGTTGTCCTCGGGTCCATTCGGAACGGGTCTCTATATAACTTTTTTTTTTTTATATATGCATATCAAGAAATCTTGTCAGCCGGTGATTGTCAAGCAAATAACTGTCGTTCTCACGGTAATTGACCGTTAATTAACATAAACACATTTAGCATCTCCTGTCTTCCACGCATAGCCTACAAGCCACTGATGCAGACCTTTGGAACATCTACATTTAAAAAAGTCTAATAAATCCATGTAATATAGCCTACACCTTCACAATAAATCCATAATTTAGTTTAGACAGGTCTAAAGAAACATGATATGAAAAGAATAGCATACTCTGAGTTGTCCTTATCTTAGGTCCTGATCTGGCTATGCCATATGGCTGTGGGCTACACTAGTTCATTTAGCAGACAAGATTTGGTTAGAATTCCGTGGCAATAAGTTGACGACGGACTCGCTCAAGCTGTCGGGACTAACCCACAACGTTAGACACGGACGATCTGCTTGTGTGTTGATACACTGGTGGTTGTTGTGGCTGAGTATTGGCGCTAAACCCTGCTGTTGGAGACCGTCATGCTAGCTGGCTGTGGCGTCTTATGACGAGGTGCCCGGACGTTTTTCACGGAATAATACTGCACCTAGTTAGCTAGCTGAATAAACTAGGTTAGTCTATTCCTAGAAAACATTGAACCGCTGTAGTTTACAACAATTATTGTTTCTGAGGTGGAAGTTGGGAGAGTTATATTTGGGAGTTGTGGTGAGGGAGGCCCCGCTCTCTCCTTTCCCAGATGTTTAGTTCATTTTATTCCGATCTCCTCTGCATTATTGTAGCCATCTGCTGCAGCCTGTCAACTATGCCTCTGCCTATCCCTGTTCTCTCCTCTCCACACAGGCTACACAAACGCCTCACACCGCGTGGCTGCTGCCTCTCTAACCTGGTGGTCCCTGCACGCACGACCCACGTGGAGTTCCCGGTCTCAGGCAGCCTCTGGAACTGCCATTCTGCTGCCAACAAGGCAGACTTCATCCCAGCCTATGCTACCCTCCAGTCCCTCGACTTCTTGGCGCTGACGGAAACATGGATTACCACTGAAAACACTGCTACTCCTGCTGCTCTCTCCTCGTCTGACCATGTGTTCTCGCATACCCCGAGAGCATCTGGTCAGAGGGGTGGTGGCACAGGAATCCTCATCTCTCCCAAGTGGACATTCTCAATTTTTCCCTTGACCCATCTGTCTGTCTCCTCATTTGAATTCCATGCTGTCACAGTCACTAGCCCATTTAAGCTTAATATCCTTGTCATCTATCGCCCTCCAGGTTCCCTTGGAGAGTTCATCAATGAGCTTGACGCCTTGATAAGTTCCTTTCCTGAGGATGGCTCACCCCTCACAGTTCTGGGGGATTTCAACCTCCCTACGTCTACATTTGACTCATTTCTCTCTGCCTCCTTCTTTCCACTCCTCTCCTCTTTTGACCTCACCCTCTCACCGTCCCCCCCTACTCACAAGGCAGGCAATACGCTTGACCTCATCTTTACTAGATGCTGTTCTTCTACTAATCTCACTGCAACTCCCCTCCAAGTCTCTGACCACTACTTTGTATCCTTTTCTCTCTCCCTCTCCTCCAACACTACTCACTCTGCCCCTACACAGATGGTAATGCGCCGTCGCAACCTTCGCTCTCTCTCTCCCGCTACTCTCTCCTCTTCCATCCTATCATCTCTTCCCTCTGCTCAATCCTTCTCCCTCCAATCTCCTGATTCTGCCTCCTCAACCCTCCTCTCATCCCTTTCTGCATCCTTTGACTCTCTATGTCCCCTATCCTCCCGGCCGGCTCGGTCCTCCCCTCCAGCTCCGTGGCTTGATGACTCACTGCGAGCTCACAGAACAGAGCTCCGGGCAGCTGAGCGGAAATGGAAGAAAACTAGACTCCCTGCAGACCTGGCATCTTTTCACTCCCTCCTCTCTACATTTTCTTCATCTGTTTCTGCTGCTAAGGCCACTTTCTACCACTCTAAATTCCAAGCATCCGCCTCTAACCCTAGGAAGCTCTTTGCCACATTCTCCTCCCTGCTGAATCCCCCCCCCCCTCCTCCCTCTCTGTGGATGACTTCGTCAACCATTTTGAAAAGAAGGTTGACGACATCCGATCCTCGTTTGTTAAGTCAAATGACACTGCTGGTCCTGCTCACACTGCCCTACCCTATGCTTTGACTTCTTTCTCCCCTCTCTCTCCAGATAAAATCTTGCGACTTGTGACGACAGGCCGCCCAACAACCTGCCCGCTTGACCCTATCCCCTCCTCTCTTCTCCAGACCATCTCCGGTGACCTTCTCCCTTACCTCACCTCGCTGATCAACTCATCCTTGACCGCTGGCTATGTCCCTTCCGTCTTCAAGAGAGCGAGAGTTGCACCCCTTCTCAAAACACCAACACTCGATCCCTCTGATGTCAACAACTACAGACCAGTATCCCTTCTTTCTTTTCTCTCCAAAACTATTGAGCGTGTCGTCTTTAGCCAACTCTCTTGCTATCTCTCTCAGAATGACCTTCTTGATCCAAACCAGTCAGGTTTCAATACTGGTCATTCAACTGAGACTGCTCTTCTCTGTGTCACAGAGGCTCTCCGCACTGCTAAAGCTAACTCTCTCTCCTCTGCTCTTGTCCTTCTAGACCTGTCTGCTGCCTTTGATACTGTGAACCATCAGATCCTCCTCTCCACCCTCTCCGAGCTGGGCATCTCCGGCGCGGCTCACTCTTGGATTGCGTCCTACCTGACCGGTCGCTCCTACCAAGTGGCGTGGCGAGAAGCTGTCTCCGCACCACGTGCTCTCACCACTGGTGTCCCCCAGGGCTCAGTTCTAGGCCCTCTCCTATTCTCGCTATACACCAAGTCACTTGGCTCTGTCATATCCTCACATGGCCTCTCCTATCATTGCTACGCTGACGACACACAACTAATCTTCTCCTTTCCCCCTTCTGATAACCAGGTGGCGAATCGCATCTCTGCATGTCTGGCAGACATATCAGTATGGATGACGGATCACCACCTCAAGCTGAACCTCGGCAAGACGGAGCTGCTCTTCCTCCCGGGGAAGGACTGCCCGTTCCATGATCTCGCCATCACGGTTGACAACTCCGTTGTGTCCTCCTCCCAGAGTGCGAAGAGCCTTGGCGTGACCCTGGACAACACCCTGTCGTTCTCCGCTAACATCAAGGCGGTGACCCGATCCTATAGGTTCATGCTCTACAACATCCGGAGAGTACGACCCTGCCTTACACAGGAAGCGGCACAGGTCCTAATCCAGGCACTTGTCATCTCCCGTCTGGATTACTGCAACTCGCTGTTGGCTGGGCTCCTTGCCTGTGCCATTAAACCCCTACAACTCATCCAGAATGCCGCAGCCCGTCTGGTGTTCAACCTTCCCAAGTTCTCTCACGTCACCCCGCTCCTCCGCACACTCCACTGGCTTCCAGTTGAAGCTCGCTTCTGCTACAAGACCATAGTGCTTGCCTACGGAGCTGTGAGGGGAACGGCACCTCCGTACCTTCAGGCTCTGATCAGTCCCTACACCCAAACGAGGGCACTGCGTTCATCCACCTCTGGCCTGCTGGCTCCCCTATATCTGCGGAAGCATAGTTCCCGCTCAGCCCAGTCAAAACTGTTCGCTGCTCTGGCACCCCAATGGTGGAACAAGCTCTCTCACGACGCCAGGACAGCGGAGTCACTCA
The DNA here is from genome assembly GCF_964263955.1 of Coregonus lavaretus. Classification (NCBI taxonomy): domain Eukaryota; kingdom Metazoa; phylum Chordata; class Actinopteri; order Salmoniformes; family Salmonidae; genus Coregonus; species Coregonus lavaretus. Next base: position 25,510 of record NW_028163850.1, on the reverse strand, counting down.
CCACCTTCCGGAGACATTTGAAACCCCACCTCTTTAAGGAATACCTGGGATAGGATAAAGTAATCCTTCTACCCCCCCCCTTACTCCAACCCCCCCCCCAAAAAAAAAAAAAAAAAAAAAACATTGTAAAGTGGTTATCCCACTGGCTATAAGGTGAATGCACCTATTTGTAAGTCGCTCTGGATAAGAGCGTCTGCTAAATGACATAAATGTAAATGTAATTATTTTATAGTATTTTATAGTATGAAGAATACAATTGAACAAAGCTGAATAAAATATAAATATTTTCTCCAAACGATTTGAGGGAGTGTGCACATGCGGCTATTCTGTGTTGAGCGGTTAACAAAGAAACAGGTATTCATATATGCTTAATATAGTTATTTATGTAACTTTAGTTGTTCTACAAACGTTGGGGTATATGTTTTTATTTGTAATACATTGTAAGGCTGCATGATGAGACTCTAATGATGATTTGAAAAAAGTTGCTTGAAAAGCATGAGCTCTGCTTTGTTTTTTTGCGCAGGATGTACACACTTCATCAGTCTCTCATTCACAATTTGACAAGCACTTGATAATGCCTTGAATTTCACGGCGGCATCCCTTTTGTGGCCGTAATGCAAGCTAAAAATATCCATGCCTTTTGCGTCCCGGAGTGCTGTGTTGTGCCCTTCTCCCCGAGTGCTGCACTATCTGAAGCGCCTCTCACTCACATGGCTCTCCATCACGTGATCGGGTCTTTCTCACAGGCTACAAGTGAAGACAGACACATCGGGGATGCAACTGCGCGTGTCCTTATCGCATTTGAGGTGCATTTGAAGATATTGGAAGAACTGTCCACATTTACTTTTCGTCAGCCAACAAGATGAGTAGGCCTAACGAACAGCAAAAGCACTAGCCCATGTCAATCTACTATCCCCCATAGTACAAAAGTCGACCTATTCTGTGGAAGTAATAAATATTCCAAACATAGTCTGGGACAGTTGTGGGATGTGATAGATCCCAAATTAATACAACCACTAGCATTAAATAAAAACGATTTACACAATGTGGCTGACGCAGCCGATCAGAACGTTTAGCTTAAAATGTTTATAAACTATTAGGCTATTTCTTCACATTATAAGCGCAGCAATGCGCACATGGCAGTAGGCTATAAGCGCGGATATTCCATTAGCGGGAAAACACCATTATCAAAAGTGACCTCAAATGCCATTAGGCATGCCTTGCAAAAGTATTCATCCCCCTTGGCGTTTTTCCTATTTTGTTGCATTACAACCTGTAATTTAAATTGATTTTCATTTGGATTTCATGAAATGGACATACACAAAATAGTCCAAATTGGTGAAGTGGAATGAAAAAAATAACTTGTTAAAAGAAAATCTAAAAAATTAATAACGGAAAAGTGGTGCGTGCATATGTATTCACCCCCTTTGCTATGAAGCCCCTAAATAAGATCTGGTGCAACCAATTACCTTCAAAAGTCACATAATTCGTTAAATAAAGTCCACCTGTGTGCAATCTAAGTGTCACATGATTTGTCACATGATCTCAGTATATATACACCTGTTCTGAAAGGCCCCAGAGTCTGCAACACCACTAAGCAAGGGGCACCACCAAGCAAGCGGCACCATGAAGACCAAGGAGCTCTCCAAACAGGTCAGGGACAAAGTTGTGGAGAAGTACAGATCAGGGTTGGGTTATAAAAAAATATCCGAAACATTGAACATCCCACGTAGCACCATTAAATCCATTATTAAAAAATAAAAAGAATTTGGCACCACAACAAACCTGCCAAGAGAGGGCGGCCCACCAAAACTCAAAGACCAGGCAAGGAGGGCATTAATCAGAGAGGCAACAGACACCAAAGATAACCCTGAAGGAGCTGCAAAGCTCCACAGCGGAGATTGGAGTATCTGTCCATAGGACCACTTTAAGCCGTACACTCCACGGAGCTGGGCTTTACGGAAGAGTGGCCAGAAAAAATCCATTGCTTAAAGAAAAAAATAAGCAAACACGTTTGGTATTCGCCAAAAGGCATGTGGGAGACTCCCCAAACATATGGAAGAAGGTACTCTAGTCAGATGAGACTAAAATTGAGCTTTTTGGCCATCAAGGAAAACGCTATGTCTGGCGCAAACCCAACACCTCTCATCACCCCGAGAACACCATCCCTCATGCTGTGGGGATATTTTTCATCGGCAGGGACTGAGAAACTGGTCAGAATTGAAGGAATGATGGATGGTGCTAAATACAGGGAAATTCTTGAGGGAAACCTGTTTCAGTCTTCCAGAGATTTGAGACTGGGACGGAGGTTCACCTTCCAGAAGGACAATGACCCTAAGCACACTGCTAAAGCAACACTCGAGTGGCTTAAAGGGAAACATTGAAATGTCTTGGAATGGCCTAGTCAAAGCCCAGACCTCAATCCAATTGAGAATCTGTGGTATGACTTAAAGATTGCTGTACACCAGTGGAACCCATCCAACTTGAAGGAGCTGGAGCAGTTTTGGCTTGAAGAATGGGCAGAAATCCAAGTGGCTAGATGTGCCAAGCTTTTAGAGACATACCCCAAGAGACTTGCAGCTGTAATTGCTGCAAAAGGTGTCTCTACAAAGTATTGACTTTTGTCTTATTTCTTGTTTGTTTCACAAAAAAATAATATTTTGCATCTTCAAAGTGGTAGGCATGTTGTGTAAATCAAATGATATAAACCCCCAAAAAATCCATTTTAATTCCAGGTTGTAAGGCAACAAAATAGGAAAAATGCCAAGGGGGGTGAATACTTTCGCCAGTCCACCTGGTCGTGCTGCTGGTCCAGTTTCAACTCTTCTGCCTGCGGCTATGGAACCCTGACCTGTTCACCGGACATGCTACCTTGTCCCAGACCTGCTGTTTTCAACTCTCTCTCTACCGCACCTGCTATTTCAACCTCTAAATGCCCGGCTATGAAAAGCCAACTGACATTTACTCCTGAGGTACTGACCTGTTGCAACCTCTACAACCACTGATTATTATTTGACCCTGCTGGTCATCTATGAACATTTGAACATCTTGAAGAACAATCTGGCCTTAATGGCCATGTATTCTTATAATCTCCACCCAGCACAGCCAGAAGAGGACTGGCCACCCCTCAGAGCCTGGTTCCTCTCTAGGTTTCTTCCTAGGTTCCTGCTTTTCTAGGGAGTTTTTCCTAGCCACCGTGCTTCTACATCTGCATTGCTTGCTGTTTGGGGTTTTAGGCTGGGTTTCTGTATAGCACTTTGTGACATCTGCTGATGTAAAAAGGGCTTTATAAATACATTTACATTACATTACATTACACGTCATTTAGCAGACGCTCTTATCCAGAGCGACTTACACATTTGATTTATTGATTGAAAATAATTGTATAATATCATACAAAAGTTTTACTGTACGTGAACTTTCAAATGCACCCTGTCATTACTAAATGTGTAATGTGATAGCTATTTTAATGACACTTTTTTTTACGCATCTGGTTAACATTTAATAGGTTTTAACATGTTAATCTTCCTCAGATGAAGGGGGTGACGAGAGGGAAGGAATCTGATCTCATTGGTCCTCAACTCGCGGCTAATTTCATTCAGGATAAATGGAGTAAGCCCCGGAGCAGGTTAGTTCTGAGAGATTCGTTGCCATAGATATTTACCTGGCTAAAAGGTGAGCCACTTTCATATGACTGGTTGACCAAAGTTACATTTCTAACCTCCTCAAATCTGATTTGGGCTCTGGTACGTAGTATACTGAGGGGGGAAAATACTTGTAAAAATTATTTGACGTCCTTTATTTATTCAGGAGATCATATTAAGTTTACAAATCTGTGTTTTTTTTGGGGAGGTGGGGTTTGTCAACCGAGTAGTTTTACCAGCTCGACATTAAACACTACCCTTGTTGTTGATTTTGTAAGAGAAACAAAAGCTGTTGTACATTTTTAGTGAAAATACTGTACATTTAATAATATTAAGCACAAACTGGGTTAAAAGAACATATGCTTGAAAAACAATCTTGTGACTTTCATTCTTGGCTGCTTTTGACATTTTTAACAGGGGTTCAGCAGGACACAACGCTATGTAGAACAAACATGGCCGACTAGTCACGGCATTTCAACCTGCAACGTTTGACAATTTTCAGCCACTGAATGTGGTGCCGATAACTGTTCTACATCTGCCCTCTTTCCCCAGAAGATGGCGACATTTTCTGAAGAGTAATAAAATTTGACTATTCTTCACACAGGATGTCAATATTCTACACAACTAGGTCCAAAAGAACAAGTTGCAAAGTCAAAATCTGGAATTATTTACCTGTCGCCATTTCATTCATTTAAATGTAGACCTACTGCTGAATAATTTCTAAGCTGGAACCACGAACAACATAGTTTCTGCATTTTTTTGCAAGTCACCATACTTCACGGTAGCATGCTAGCTGTACCTGTAGACTTTCAGTCATTGTGCTAACGCTAGTTAGCATTGGCTAGTGAAAATACCTCTAACTTCCTTCAAACTGCACACAGAGACATAAAAATGGTATCCACGAGTTGATCTGACTCTGGGTAAGTAGAAATGTCACCTATACCTTTAAATAAATCCCTTTGATAAATGTTTTAAATAGAAAATCCCTTTAATAAATGTTTTAAATAAATCCCATTAATAAATGTTTTAAATAGAAATTCCCTTTAATAAATGTTTTAAATAAATCCCTTTTAATAAATGTTTTAAATAGAAAATACCTTTAATAAATGTTTTAAATAAATCCCTTTAATAAATGTTTTAAATAGAAAATCCCTTTAATAAATGTTTTAAATAGAAAATCCCTTTAATAAATGTTTTAAATAGAAAATCCCTTTAATAAATGTTTGAAATAGAAAATCCCTTTAATAAATGTTTTAAATAGAAAATCCCTTTAATAAATGTTATAAATAGAAAATCCCTTTAATAAATGTTTTAAATTGAAAATCCCTTTAATCCCTATTCCCTTATGTGGCTCTGGCCACATTCTAGGATACAGCTTTAATTAGGGGTCCTAGCACCAGTCCTAGCACATTGTTACTCAACAGTACGTTGTAAATAGAATGCAGTACGAGTGCCATAGCATTAATCATTCAAATCGACACACAAAAAAATGAAATTGTGGCTGATTAGTACATTTGTTGAACGTAACGAGCGTTACAAACCAGAAACATAAGACGGATATTGTGCACTTCTCGCCAGCTGTTACTTCCGTCTCTCTCAAGGCTGTTTCTCCCGCCCCGCTGGCAAGTACAAAATATAGTTCTGTTTTCTGGTCTATTTAATTTCAACGTATTTACCCTAGAAATGAAATTACAGTTATTAATGGTAGAGCACGTACAATACATGACCAAAAGTATGTGGACACCTGCTCGTCCAACATCTCATTCCAAAATCATGGGCATTAGGTTGGTCCCCCCCTTTGCTGCTATAACAGCCTCCACTCTTCTGGGAAGGCTTTCCACTAGATGTTGGAACATTGCTGCGGGGACTTGCTTCCATTCAGCGACAAGAGCATTAGTGAGGTCGGGCACTGATGTTGGGCGATTAGGTCTGGCTCGCAGTTGACGTTACAATTCATCCCAAAGGTGTTCGATGGAGTTGAGGTTAGGGCTCTGTGCAGGCCAGTCAAGTTCTTCCACACTGATCTTGACAAACCATTTCTGTATGGACCTCGCTTTGCGCACGTGGGCATTGTCATGCTGAAACAGGAAAGGGCCTTCCCCAAACTGTTGCCACAACGTTGGAAGCACAGAATCGTCTAGAATGTCATTGTATGCTTTAGCGTTAAGATTTCCCTTCACTGCAATTAAGGGGCCTAGCCCGAAACATGATAAACAGCCCCAGACCATTATTCCTCCTCCACCAAACTTTACAGTTGGCACTATGCATTCGTGCAGGTAGCGTTTTCCTGGCATCCGCCAAACCTAGATTCAGCTGTCGGACTGCCAGATGGTGAAGCGTGATTCATCACTCCAGAGAACACGTTTCCACTGCTCCAGAGTCCAATGGCGGCGAGCTTTACACCACTCCAGCCGACGCTTGGCATTGCGCATGTTGATCTTAGGCTTGTGTGCGGCTGCTCGGTCATGGAAACGCATTTCATGAAGCTCCCGAAGAACAGTTGTTGCAGTCTGGAACTCGGTTGTGAGTGTTTTTACGTGCTATGTGCTTCAGCACTCGGCGGTCGCATTCTGTGAGCTTGTGTGGCCTACCACTTCGCGGCTGAGCCATTGTTGCTCCTAGACGTTTCCACTTCACAATAACAGCACTTACAGTTGATCGGGGCAGTGTTAGCAGGGCAGAAATTTGACGAACCGACTTGTTGGAAAGGTGGCAACAGAAGACACTTTAAAAATCTAATCAAAAATCTAATCAAAGTTTATTGGTCACGTACAAAGATTTGCAGATTGTCACGACTTCCGCCGAGGCTGCCCCCCCTCCTGGTTCGGGCAGGCTTCGGCGTTCGTCGTCACCGGAGTACCAGCTACTGCCGATCCCATTCTCATCACTCCACTTGTAATGTCTTGTCTTGTCAATCACACACACCTGGTGCTCATTCCCCTAATTAGTAGGTGTATAAGTGTTCCCTCTCTTCCCCTTGTCTTTGTGAGTGATTGTTTGTTGTGAGAGCGTGTAGCTCGGTTGAGCTACTATTCACTGTGTTTGTGCCAAGGTGGATGGTTTCCCTTGTAATAGTTTCGTTTGACGCTTTGGGGCATTTGATTTATACAAATGGAATTAAACTCTGGACTTCTGTGTTTTACCTCCTGTGCCTGACTCCTCCTTTCACACCTCGTCACACAGATGTTGTTGATGGGAAATGAAATGCTTGTGTTTCTAACAGTGCTAGAGTCGCTAAAAATCCCGGCCGGCCAAACCCTCCCCTAACCCGGACGACGCCTCATGGTGCTCCCTGTCACGGAGATTAAACCAGGGTCTGTAGTGACGCCTCAAGCACTGCGATGCAGTGCCTTTGACCACTGCGCCACTCGTGCAGTGCCTTAGCCAAATACAATTAAACTCAGTTTTTCACAATTCCTGACATTTAATCCTAGTAAAAATTCCCTGTCTTAGGTCAGCTAGGATCACCACTTTATTTTAAATGATTTCCAAAGCTTTTTGGGGTCATTTTTGTTCTCAATGATTTTATCAGCAAAGTAATCCCTCTTAGCTTCATCCATCCTAATCTGTGTTTTATCAACAAAGTAACCCCTCTTAGCTTCCTCCATCCTGCTCTGTGTTTTATCAACAAAGTAACCCCTCTTAGCTTCATCCATCCTGCTCTGTGTTTTATCAACAAAGTATCCCCTCTTAGCTTCATCCATCCTGCTCTGTGTTTTATCAACAAAGTATCCCCTCTTAGCTTCATCCATCCTGCTCTGTGTTTTATCAACAAAGTAACCCCTCTTAGCTTCATCCATCCTGCTCTGTGTTTTATCAACAAAGTAACCCCTCTTAGCTTCATCCATCCTGCTCTGTGTTTTATCAACAAAGTAACCCCTCTTGGCTTCATCCATCCTGCTCTGTGTTTTATCAACAAAGTAACCCCTCTTAGCTTCATCCATCCTGCTCTGTGCTTCAGTTCTGTGACGTTTACAATACGTAAAAATTTATGCACACATGACTGTAAGTCGCTTTGGATAAAAGCGTCTGCTAAATGGCATATTATTATTATTATTATTATTATTATATAGGACAAAATCAGGCTGCTCTATAGAGTTCTTAAAGGCCTTATTCCTTGCTTGGATAGATTCTAGAATCTCATGATTAAACCAAGGGCCAGATCTCTGCTTTACTCTGACCTGTCTAATGGGAGCCATCACATTCCTTTACTCTGACCTGTCTAATGGGATCCATCACATTCCTTTACTCTGACCTGTCTAATAGGAGCCATCACATTCCTTTACTCTGACCTGTCTAATAGGAGCCATCACATTCCTTTACTCTGACCTGTCTAATGGGAGCCATCACATTCCTTTACTCTGACCTGTCTAATAGGAGCCATCACATTCCTTTACTCTGACCTGTCTAATGGGAGCCATCACATTCCTTTACTCTGACCTGTCTAATGGGAGCCATCACATTCCTTTACTCTGACCTGTCTAATAGGAGCCATCACATTCCTTTACTCTGACCTGTCTAATGGGAGCCATCACATTCCTTTACTCTGACCTGTCTAATAGGAGCCATCACATTCCTTTACTCTGACCTGTCTAATGGGAGCCATCACATTCCTTTACTCTGACCTGTCCTAATGGGAGCCATCACATTCCTTTACTCTGACCTGTCTAATGGGAGCCATCACATTCCTTTACTCTGACCTGTCTAATAGGAGCCATCACATTCCTTTACTCTGACCTGTCTAATAGGAGCCATCACATTCCTTTACTCTGACCTGTCTAATAGGAGCCATCACATTCCTTTACTCTGACCTGACTAATAGGAGCCATCACATTCCTTTACTCTGACCTGTCTAATAGGAGCCATCACATTCACCACATTAAGGAATCTCCATTTAAAGGCGTCCCAGACACTGTCTGCCCCTACACTAGCCAGCACAGGTGACCAGTCAATTTTACCCACTTGCTCCCTAAACATTTCAAAACAGTATTTTTTTAATCCTCTGATTCTAACAGTTTTGTGACACTTAAATATATCTTTAAAAACCCTCCTTGTGCAAAATGTAAAAAAAAAATATGATCACTGATTCCAAATACTATTACTCCACTCTGCAATATCTTGGATTTATCAGACACCAATATTAAGTCAATCGTACTTTGCTCTGTTTCACATACCCTGGTGGGATCTTTTATAATTTGGGTCAGAGCAAGTGATTTACTGAAGGGCATCAATACATTGTGGGTTGGACTATCCTTTTTGCAGACATCAGTATTGAAATCCTCTAACAAATGTATTTCCTTCACCAGGGAATCATTACTGTTTGACAACACAATTTTTAGACCTTCATAGAATGCATTCTGATTGGGGAAGGAACCTTTGCACGCCACCAACAAAATTGGCTTGGTTTTGGGAAGGCAGATATCCAGCCAGACAATCTCCAGATCAACGCTTAAATCCGATCTGACGTTATAAGCAATGTCCAATCTTACAAAGGCACAGATCCCCCCCACCGTTCCGATTCCGATCCTTCCTGACAACAGAGTAATTGCCTATCTCAATTTCTGAATCACAAACAGATGAATCCAATCATGTCTCTGTAAAACATAAGACACCTCTGATTTGAACCAAGAGGCGTATCTCATCAATCTTCGGTCGTAGGCTTCGGACATTTAAGTGCACAAAATGTAAACATTTCTTCCCAAAGGCCTCACTGAATTCCTGAGCCACTTGTAACTCCTCCCACTGCATTACCATCCTACCGCTGCACTGCCTCCGGTGGCCTCTCTGTAGCCATGGAGCACCCCTCCCCAGGTGCTGCTCCGTCGCCCTCACCACGCCGCTGTGGACCCCCCCCCCCTCCCCAGGTGCTGCTCCGTCGCCCTCACCACGCCGCTGTGGACCCCCCCCCCCTCCCCAGGTGCTGCTCCGTTGTCCTCACCACCGTGTCCCCCGTCTCTCGCATCTGGTGGCCTCCACGCCGCTGCAGACCCCCCCCCCCCCCCCCTCCTCTGGTGCACTCTCTGTCCTAGATAAGTCCTCTGGTCCCACTCCACCTTCAATGCTCACACACCCTGCGAGTACAGCACACAGACAGCAAAGGTACGTTTCATTGACCCCATGCCCAAAGCTAGGATCACTGCATTTTAGATGAATCCACTGTGCGCATTCCAAACAAACCAGAGCTTTGCTGTTACTCTTAACCCAACGTTCGCAAGAGGAGCTGAGAATTTACCATTCTTTCATCTAGATTGCAGGTGCGATTATTTCCAGTGATATTTAAAACAAATGCAAAGTATAAGTGCTGCCACCATGACGAACTTGTCGGTCGCCAATACTTTGTAGGAGCACCTTTGGCAGCGAAGTCACCATTGGCCTTTTGGTGAAATCCCTGAGAGGTTTCCTTCTTCTCCGGCAACTGAGTTAGGAAGGATGACTATCTTTGTAGTGACTGGGTGTATTGATACACCATCCAAAGTGTAATTAATAACTTAACCATGCTCAAAGGGATATTCAATGTATGCTTTTTTTATATTGCAGTTTTAAAGCTAATTTCCTGCAATTCTACACATTTTGACATGTCTTATGTGTGTTCATATGATACCTGAGTGACTAAACAAAATCAGTGGGTTACCCTGGGGGTCGAGGCCCCTGAGCACACAATCTGGCCTAACTAGCTTCCAAGATTTAGATAAGTTAGCCTAACTTACATACATAGCCAGGTAACATGAGCTAGTTCATCAACTGGACATTTCTGACCGGTTATAAATTCCGCTCTAAGATCTGTCAGTGAATGACATAACAAGAGGAGGAAAAAACAGCCCACCGCACTACCACCTTGTTCAATTTTCTATTACAACGCACAACAGTAAGTTTTACATTTTAGTCATTTAGCAGACACTCTTATCCAGAGCGACTTACAGTTAGTGAGTGCATACATTTTTTTTCATACTGGCCCCCCCCGTGGGACTCGAACCCACAACCCTGGCGTCGCAAGCGCCATGCTCTACCAACTGAGCTACAGGAGGCCTAGTCGAAAGTCGACTGAGTTCCTACATTTTGTATTTTTGTATTTATTTGAAGAGGGGACCCGTTCTGGGTCTGGATCAGCCCTATTACAGTGTGATTCAATGTTAAAGGTACTTTCCGATTTGAGCCGACATATGAAGTGTTTACAATCACGTTGTAGCTCTTCAGTGCTACGGATTGATTTGAGCCCTAACTCTCTCTGAGACTTTCATACTGCCGCATATGAATATTGAACATTCATAAAGATATCAGAGGTGAGACAAGAGGTGTTGTCCACTTCTTGAAGGTCCAATCCTGCGAGGGCTGGTTAAGCAAGCTGGAAAACGTCTACTGTAACTGTTGTGTAGATATCTCACACACACACACACACACACACACACACACACACACACACACGACACACACGCGGGCTACACACACACACAGACGTGTACACACACACACACACACACACACGACACACACGCGGGCTACACACACACACAGACGTGTACACACACACACACACACGCAGATGTATGACAATGTTTGTTGACTTGTTCTGTGTGATATACTGAAAGGGTTGCCTCTGTGGTGGCCTTCCAACTGTTGGTCCCTGTGATACACACACAGACACACACCTTGTCCATACCTGGTTGGCATTGTTCTCTGTTGTCAGACTTAACTCCATTGATCCTGTGTGTGTGTGTGTCTGTGTGTGTCGTTTTGAATGGGCTACTTACATCCTGCAGGACTGCATTCCCCCAAACACACACAATGTTATGTTTCTGACTGAATGTTGGAGACTGATTGTTGGATTGATTGATCAAAAGCTATCAAAAGAAAAGTTGTAAAACGTCTCTGTTTCATGTGGCAGCAGGCGGCAGGCGGCAGACTCTCTACTCTCTCTCTCTCTCTCTCTCTGTCTCTCTCTCTCTCTCTCTCTCTGTCTCTCTCTCTCTCTCTCTCTCTCTCTCTCTCTCTCTCTCTCCTCTCTCTCCCTCTCTCTCTCTCTCTCTCTCTCTCTCTCTCTCTCTCTCTCTCTCTCTCTCTCTCTCTCTCTCTCTCTCTCTCTCTCTCTCTCTCTCTCTCTCTCTCTCTCTCTCTCTCTCTCTCTCTCTCTCTCTCTCTCTCTCTCTCTCTCTCTCTCTCTCTCTCTCTCTCTCTCTCTCTCTCTCTCTCTGTCTCTCTCTCTCTCTCTCTCGCTCTCTCTCTCTCTCTCTCTCTCTCTCTCTCTCTCTCTCTCTCTCTCTCTACTCTCTTTCTCTCTCTCTCTCTCTCTCTCTCTCTTTCAGCGGCTCCCCCAGCTAACTTGTGTCACTGTAATTGCCCGTGGTACAAGAAAGCAAAAGCATGGGGAAAAAGCCTCAGGCATCATTGTCAGAGGAAGCTAATGCATGTCTTGAAATCATTGGATCCCAGACCCTGGCTTGATCTTTGTTTTGTCAATGTTTCCCCTGTGGAAACTGAAGCAAAACCCCAAACATTAGAATATGAAACCACAGGACAGAACATTATCTTCTGTTCAGGGCAGAACATCAACACAGGGGCCCACAAGGGTGCGTGCTCAGCCCCCTCCTGTACTCCCTGTTCACCCATGACTGCGTGGCCAAGCACGCCTCCAACTCAATCATCAAGTTTGTAGACGGCACAACAGTGGTAGACCTGATTACCAACAATGACGAGACAACCTACAGGGAGGAGATGAGGGCCCTGACAACCTACAGGGCCTGGTGGAGGGGCGCCATGTAAATAACCTCTCCCTCAATGTTGACAAAACAAAGGAGATGATCGTGGACTTCAGGAAACAGCAGAGGGAGCACACCCCTATCCACATCGACGGGACCGCAGTGGAGAAGGTGGAAAGCTTCAAGTTCTTCGGCGTACACATCACTGACAATCTGAGACGGTCCACACACGCAGACAGTCTGGTGAAGAAGGCGCAACAGCGCCTCTTCAACCTCAGGAGGCTGAAGAAATTTGGCTTGGCCCCTAAGACCCTCACAAAATGTTACAGATGCACAATTGAGAGCATCCTGTCGGACTGTATCACCGCCTGGTACAGCAACTGCACCACCCGCAACCGCAGGGCTCTCCAGAGGGTGGTGCGGTCTGCCCAACGCATCACCGGGGGCAAACTACCTGCCCTCCAAGACACATACAGCACCCGATGTCACAGGAAGGCCAAAAAGATCATCAAGGACATCAACCACCCGAGCCACGGCCTGTTCACCCCACTACCATCCAGAAAATGAGGTCAGTACAGGTGCATCAAAGCTGGGACAGAGAGACTTAAAAACAGCTTCTATCTCAAGGCCATCAGACTGTTAAATAGCCATCACTAACCGGCTACCACCCGGTTACTCAACCCTGCACCTTAGAGGCTGCTGCCCTATATACATAGACATGGAATCACTGGTCACTTTAATAATGGAACACTGGTCACTTTAATAATGTTTACATACTGCTTTACTCATTTCATATATACAGTTGAAGTCTGAAGTTTACATACACCTTAGCCAAATACATTTAAACTCAGTTTTTCACAATTGCTGACATTTAATCCTAGTAAAAATTCCCTGTCTTAGGTCAGTTAGTTTGCGATCAAGCTTTAACTTCCTGACTGATGTCTTGAGATGTTGCTTCAATATATCCACATCATTTTCCTTCCTCATGATGCCTTCTATTTTGTGAAGTGCACCAGTCCCAACAGTTATATTTTTGTTTCATCAGACCAGAGGAAATTTCTCTAAAAAGTACGATCTTTGTCCCAATGTGCAGTTGCAAACTGCAGTCTGGCTTTTTTATGGCGGTTTTGGAGCAGTGGCTTCTTCCTTGCTGAGCTGCCTTTCAGGTTATGTCGATATATGACTCGTTTTACTGTGGATATAGATACTTTTGTACCTGTTTCCTCCAGCATCTTCACAAGGTCCTTTGCTGTTGTTCTGGGATTGATTTGCACTTTTCGCACCAATGTACGTTCATCTCTAGGAGACAGAACGCGTCTCCTTCCTGAGCGGTATGACGGCTGCGTGGTCCCATGGTGTTTATAATTGCGTACTATTGTTTGTACAGATGAACGTGGTACCTTCAGGCATTTGGAAATTGCTCCCAAGGATGAACCAGACTTGTGGAGGTCTACAATTTTTTTCTGAGGTCTTGGCTGATTTCCTTTGATTTTCCCATGAGGTCAAGCAAAGAGGCACTGAGTTTGAAGGTAGGCCTTGAAAGACATCCACAGGTACACCTCCAATTGACTCAAATTATGTCAATTAGCCTATCAGAAGCTTCTAAAGCCATGACATAATTTTCTGGAATTTTCCTAGCTGTTTAAAGGCACAGTCAACTTAGTGTATGTAAACTTCTGACCCACTGGAATTGTGATACAGTGAATTATAAGTGAAATAATCTGTCTGTAAACAATTGTTGTCATGCACAAAGTAGATGTCCTAACCGACTTGACAAAACTATGGTTTGTTAACAATACATTTGTGGAGTGGTTGGGGTACTTGCAAGCCGAAGAACACCATCCCAAACATGAAGCACGGGGTGGCAGCATCATGCTGTGGGGGTGCTTTGCTGCAGGAGGGTCTGGTGCACTTCACAAAATAGATGGCATCATGAGGAAGGAAAATGATGTGGATATATTGAAGCAACATCTCAAGACATCAGTCAGGAAGTTAAAGCTTGATCGCAAATGGGTCTTCCAAATGGACAATGACCCCAAGCATACTTCCAAAGTTGTGTCAAAATGGCTTAAGGACAACAAAGTCAAGGTATTGGAGTGGCCATCACAAGGCCCTGACCTCAATCCTATAGAACATTTGTGGGCAGAGCTGAAAAAGCGTGTGCGAGCAAGGAGGCCTACAAACCTGACTCAGTTACACCAGCTCTGTCAGGAGGAATGGGCCAAAATTCACCCAACTTATTGTGGGAAGCTTGTGGAAGGCTACCCGAAACGTTTGACCCAAGTTAAACAATTTAAAGGCAATGCTACCAAATACTAATTGAGTGTATGTAAACTTCTGACCCACTGGGAATGTGATGAAAGAAATAAAAGCTGAAAGCACAGAGCAAAGTTCTATTTCTAGGATAGCTGCTGTGGATATTCCCACCCTGAGCCCCGGCTGCATTACACACTGCAGTGGATATTCCCACCCTGAGCCCCGGCTGCATTACACACTGCTGTGGATATTCCCACCCTGAGCCCCGGCTGCATTACACACTGCAGTGGATATTCCCACCCTGAGCCCCGGCTGCATTACACACTGCAGTGGATATTCCCACCCTGAGCCCCGGCTGCATTACACACTGCAGTGGATATTCCCACCCTGAGCCCCGGCTGCATTACACACTGCAGTGGATATTCCCACCCTGAGCCCCGGCTGCATTACACACTGCAGTGGATATTCCCACCCTGAGCCCCGGCTGCATTACACACTGCAGTGGATATTCCCACCCTGAGCCCCGGCTGCATTACACACTGCAGTGGATATTCCCACCCTGAGCCCCGGCTGCATTACACACTGCAGTGGATATTCCCACCCTGAGCCCCGGCTGCATTACACACTGCAGTGGATATTCCCACCCTGAGCCCCGGCTGCATTACACACTGCAGTGGATATTCCCACCCTGAGCCCCGGCTGCATTACACACTGCAGTGGATATTCCCACCCTGAGCCCCGGCTGCATTACACACTGCAGTGGATATTCCCACCCTGAGCCCCGGCTGCATTACACACTGCAGTGGATATTCCCACCCTGAGCCCCGGCTGCATTACACACTGCAGTGGATATTCCCACCCTGAGCCCCGGCTGCATTACACACTGCTGTGGATATTCCCACCCTGAGCCCCGGCTGCATTACACACTGCAGTGGATATTCCCACCCTGAGCCCCGGCTGCATTACACACTGCAGTGGATATTCCCACCCTGAGCCCCGGCTGCATTACACACTGCAGTGGATATTCCCACCCTGAGCCCCGGCTGCATTACACACTGCAGTGGATATTCCCACCCTGAGCCCCGGCTGCATTACACACTGCAGTGGATATTCCCACCCTGAGCCCCGGCTGCATTACACACTGCAGTGGATATTCCCACCCTGAGCCCCGGCTGCATTACACACTGCTGTGGATATTCCCACCCTGAGCCCCGGCCTGCTTTACACACTGCAGTGGATATTCCCACCCTGAGCCCCGGCTGCATTACACACTGCAGTGGATATTCCCACCCTGAGCCCCGGCTGCATTACACACTGCAGTGGATATTCCCACCCTGAGCCCCGGCTGCATTACACACTGCAGTGGATATTCCCACCCTGAGCCCCGGCTGCATTACACACTGCAGTGGATATTCCCACCCTGAGCCCCGGCTGCATTACACACTGCAGTGGATATTCCCACCCTGAGCCCCGGCTGCATTACACACTGCAGTGGATATTCCCACCCTGAGCCCCGGCTGCATTACACACTGCAGTGGATATTCCCACCCTGAGCCCCGGCTGCATTACACACTGCTGTGGATATTCCCACCCTGAGCCCCGGCTGCATTACACACTGCAGTGGATATTCCCACCCTGAGCCCCGGCTGCATTACACACTGCAGTGGATATTCCCACCCTGAGCCCCGGCTGCATTACACACTGCAGTGGATATTCCCACCCTGAGCCCCGGCTGCATTACACACTGCAGTGGATATTCCCACCCTGAGCCCCGGCTGCATTACACACTGCAGTGGATATTCCCACCCTGAGCCCCGGCTGCATTACACACTGCAGTGGATATTCCCACCCTGAGCCCCGGCTGCATTACACACTGCTGTGGATATTCCCACCCTGAGCCCCGGCTGCATTACACACTGCTGTGGATATTCCCACCCTGAGCCCCGGCTGCATTACACACTGCAGTGGATATTCCCACCCTGAGCCCCGGCTGCATTACACACTGCAGTGGATATTCCCACCCTGAGCCCCGGCTGCATTACACACTGCAGTGGATATTCCCACCCTGAGCCCCGGCTGCATTACACACTGCAGTGGATATTCCCACCCTGAGCCCCGGCTGCATTACACACTGCAGTGGATATTCCCACCCTGAGCCCCGGCTGCATTACACACTGCAGTGGATATTCCCACCCTGAGCCCCGGCTGCATTACACACTGCTGTGGATATTCCCACCCTGAGCCCCGGCTGCATTACACACTGCAGTGGATATTCCCACCCTGAGCCCCGGCTGCATTACACACTGCTGTGGATATTCCCACCCTGAGCCCCGGCTGCATTACACACTGCAGTGGATATTCCCACCCTGAGCCCCGGCTGCATTACACACTGCTGTGGATATTCCCACCCTGAGCCCCGGCTGCATTACACACTGCAGTGGATATTCCCACCCTGAGCCCCGGCTCCATTACACACTGCAGTGGATATTCCCACCCTGAGCCCCGGCTGCATTACACACTGCAGTGGATATTCCCACCCTGAGCCCCGGCTGCATTACACACTGCAGTGGATATTCCCACCCTGAGCCCCGGCTGCATTACACACTGCAGTGGATATTCCCACCCTGAGCCCCGGCTGCATTACACACTGCTGTGGATATTCCCACCCTGAGCCCCGGCTGCATTACACACTGCAGTGGATATTCCCACCCTGAGCCCCGGCTGCATTACACACTGCTGTGGATATTCCCACCCTGAGCCCCGGCTGCATTACACACTGCAGTGGATATTCCCACCCTGAGCCCCGGCTCCATTACACACTGCAGTGGATATTCCCACCCTGAGCCCCGGCTGCATTACACACTGCAGTGGATATTCCCACCCTGAGCCCCGGCTGCATTACACACTGCAGTGGATATTCCCACCCTGAGCCCCGGCCTGCTTTAGCTCTTGCTGATCAAATAAACTTTGTGTGCTGCTTAACCAATGGCTGTGCTGTGCTGTCTAACCAATGGCTGTGCTGCTTAACCAATGGCTGTGCTGTGCTGTCTAACCAATGGCTGTGCTGCTTAACCAATGGTTGTGCTGTTTAACCAATGGCTGTGCTGTGCTGTCTAACCAATGGCTGTGCTGTGTTGTCTAACCAATGGCTGGGCTGTGCTGTCTAACCAGTGGCTGTGCTGTGCTGTCTAACCAATGGCTGTGCTGTGCTGTCTAACCAATGGCTGTGCTGTGTTGTCTAACCAATGGCTGGGCTGTGCTGTCTAACCAGTGGCTGTGCTGTCTAACCAATGGCTGTGCTGTGTTGTCTAACCAGTGGCTGTGCTGTGCTGTCTAACCAATGGCTGTGCTGTGTTGTCTAACCAGTGGCTGTGCTGTGCTGTCTAACCAATGGCTGTGCTCTGCTGTCTAACCAATGGCTGTGCTGTGCTGTCTAACCAATGGCTGGGCTGTGCTGTCTAACCAGTGGCTGTGCTGTGCTATCTAACCAATGGCTGTGCTGCGCTGTCTAACCAATGGCTGTGCTGTGTTGTCTAACCAGTGGCTGTGCTGTGCTGTCTAACCAATGGCTGTGCTCTGCTGTCTAACCAATGGCGGTGCTGTACTGTCTAACCAATGGCTGTGCTGTGCTGTCTAACCAATGGCTGTGCTGTGTTGTCTAACCAATGGCTGGGCTGTGCTGTCTAACCAGTGGCTGTGCTGTGCTGTCTAACCAATGGCTGTGCTGTGCTGTCTAACCAATGGCTGAGCTGTGCTGTCTAACCAATGGCTGTGCTGTGCTGTCTAACCAATGGCTGTGCTGTGTTGTCTAACCAATGGCTGGGCTGTACTGTCTAACCAATGGCTGTGAGAAGGAGAGCATGAAGAGGAGGAGGACTGGGGGTCAACTTTGATAGCTTGATACTACTAGAATTGATTTGATTAAAAACAATATGTTTCTTGCCCATGCTGTATCTATCAGAGTTATTGACCTCACAATAAGCCAGATTCTAGTAACTTACATTGTGGTGCTGAAACATAAAGCAGCCGTCGCTGGCAATGGACAGCTCATGGTGCTGAAAGGAGACAACTTCGAGTAGGTATAATTCATTTCAACGTCTTCATTTTAATTAGACTTTACTAACAACAAGAGGGCTTTGTGTTGGAGCCTATTTCTTCCTATCTAAGAAATAAAAAGGTAGGCCTTCCTGTTTGACAGACGAAATTAGGGTATTGGCTAAAAATCTCTCAACAAACATTGTTTGCTTAAGGAGCAACTGGAACTTCGGCATCATTATCAGTGTGTCAAGCCAGAACTTTGTAGCAATGCATAGATTTGTTGGCCAATTCCTCCACCCACCATGCACTCTTTAAAAATACTAACTCCATGTCAGTGAAGGGATGTTAAGTCAAAACCAGGATTCAAATTGAGGGGGTATGAGAGGATATGCAATAGGCCTTCCTTTGATTAAAGATAATGGCAAAAATCACAGGCCTACCCCTTGATAGTTTAAGATTTTGAAGAAAATTAAACATATCCGATCATATAAAGTGATCTATAACAGCGCTTTGGTCCGCGATGCTTTATGCTAGAAACAAGCTGTAAAATAACCAGGAAAGACGTGGCTCCGATGCATATGGGGATACCATTGTTTAGTTTCTTTGACATTCAGAGGCGGAGCTACAACCACCCACAAAATAAGAAGGGTTTTTAATGTGGACTGAAGCTCAACTTTACTATGTGCCACTGTCAGAAGATACAGTATGTGCTTCAGTCAAACGTTCTCTTATCTCTTGGGTCTCAGCTAACTAGCTTGCCAGCCAGCCGGTAGCTACCGAAGTGGACTGAAGCTGAACATTACATTTAACACTGTTTAAAATGTGCAATGTTGAGGTGGTAGAACTGACAAAAGAAAGCATTTAATTGCACCGTGTACTCCATGTATAGCAATGTGCGCATGACAAATAAACAAACTTGAACTTGAACTTAGTAGGGAAGGGGGAGGGCGGCCAGAAAGAGAGCGGAAAATATGGCCAGATTTGGGGTTAGATTGTTGGTGAACAAAACATTGAAAATATATAGGCCCTTAAGTCATGTGACCTCAAATGTGATGTCATGTAAAAAATCTCACATTAGCTGGTAGAACTGACAAAATTAAATGAATCATAGATAACCTAATACATTCTACAGGTCTTTTTTTTTTTTGGCTCATGTCTCTTTATATTCATATAGCCTTGGGGATATGTGGCTTCTTAACTGTCATGTCTGGAGTTGTGTTGCTCTGTTATGCGGACACTTGAATTTTGATTTACAGTTGAGTTGCCCTAGTCGCGTCAGCATACAGTAACTTTAAAGAGCAACTGCCCCTAAAAAAACGACTTCTCATTTAGAAAACAGCCGATGTGGCATCGATATGAGTCAGAAACATTTATTCTACTGTCAAAATTGACTACACAGCGTAAAGAGAATGGCTATAACTACTGAGACTTGTGGTCATGATTGCATCACAATGTAAATGAAGGTCGGGTCTGTTTCAATCCTGCCCACAGCTGAAAGAACACAAGTAATCATCAATTCGCAGTGCAGCTCCACGCGACCTGATCGTAATGCATGTGGTAAATTTGGGTAGACTTTGGATTTTTCCTATGGGGCCTAGTTAGGGACCATCGGTCAATTACACACTGTACATGGACAATATGTACAAATTCCGATAGCTCCAAATTTCAATGACTTAAAGACCTCAAACCAAGTATAAAGTGAAGAAAATCATATACAAATATTGAAAAATTTAATGAGACAACTTAAAAGGTGTGCAACATGAAAATATTGTCTCATTTACGTTGTGTAATTTATTGACAGTCCCTAACTAGCCCCACAGTTAGGCTATCCAAGGTCAAACCAATTTTGCCACCAGCCGGCTGAATTTATTGTAATTTTATTGACTAAATCTAAAGTCAAAGTCAGGTCGCACACCAGCTGGCTGAAGATGATTGGCTAAATAATTTGGCTAACTCAAACACGAGACACCCACATCCAACCACACTCTGAAACCAACTCACGTTTGAATTCAGTCATGGTCGCTAGCATTTCTTAATGAACCAAATCTAAAACTAGGCCAAATCAGGAAGTGCTGTCGCCCCTTTAAAACTAACCAATGACATGTTGCACCTCTACCGTGCTACCTTTCCGATGAGCCAAGGAGGAGGACAGATGAGAACAGCAGCAGCCAGGGGTGGCTGGTAGGGAGGAGGAAGATTTAGGTGACTCAGACACAGGCCCAAAACAAGTTAATCTATCCCAGTATCCACTTGACTGTTTTGGATGGCAAAACTAAAGAGACACACCAGACAAGACACAGAGACAGCAACAGAACAGGCCATAACAGAAGAGGATAGACAAAGGAGACGGTAAAAAACTAGAACCTGAGACAGGAACAGAGAAGATACAGACAGCAACAGACAGGACACAGACAGGAACAGACAAGATACAGCAACATAGAATACAAAGAGACAGCAACATAGAATACTAAGAGACAGCAACATAGAATACTAAGAGACAGCAACATAGAATACTAAGAGACAGTAACATAGAATACTAAGAGACAGCAACATAGAATACTAAGAGACAGCAACATAGAATACTAAGAGACAGTAACATATAATACTAAGAGACAGCAACATAAGAGGGCAGACAATAGAGACAGCAACATAGAATACTAAGAGACAGTAACATAGAATACTAAGAGACAGCAACATAAAATACTAAGAGACAGCAACATAGAATACTAAGAGACAGCAACATAGAATACTAAGAGACAGTAACATAGAATACTAAGAGACAGCAACATAAAATACTAAGAGACAGCAACATAGAATACTAAGAGACAGCAACATAGAATACTAAGAGACAGCAACATAGAATACTAAGAGACAGCACCATAGAATACTAAGAGACAGCACCATAGAATACTAAGAGACAGCACCATAGAATACTAAGAGACAGCAACATAGAATACTAAGAGACAGCAACATAGAATACTAAGAGACAGCACCATAGAATACTAAGAGACAGCACCATAGAATACTAAGAGACAGCACCATAGAATACTAAGAGACAGCAACATAGAATACTAAGAGACAGCAACATAGAATACTAAGAGACAGCAACATAGAATACTAAGAGACAGTAACATAGAATACTAAGAGACAGCAACATAAGAGGGCAGACAATAGAGACAGCAACATAAAATACTAAGAGACAGCAACATAGAATACTAAGAGACAGCAACATATAATACTAAGAGACAGCAACATAGAATACTAAGAGACAGCAACATATAATACTAAGAGACAGCAACATAGAATACTAAGAGACAGCAACATAGAATACTAAGAGACAGTAACATAGAATACTAAGAGACAGCAACATAAGAGGGCAGACAATAGAGACAGTAACATAGAATACTAAGAGACAGCAACATAGAATACTAAGAGACAGCAACATAGAATACTAAGATACAGCAACATAGAATACTAAGGGACAGCAACATAGAATACTAAGAGACAGCAACAGAAGAGGGCAGACAAGAGAGACAGCAACATAGAATACTAAGAGACAGCAACATACAATACTAAGAGACAGCAACATCGAATACTAAGAGACAGCAACATAGAATACTAAGAGACAGCAACATACAATACTAAGAGACAGTAACATAGAATACTAAGAGACAGCAACATAGAATACTAAGAGACAGCAACATAGAATACTAAGAGACAGCAACATAGAATACTAAGAGACAGTAACATTGAATACTAAGAGACAGCAACATAGAATACTAAGAGACAGCAACATATAATACTAAGAGACAGCAACATAGAATACTAAGAGACAGCAACATAGAATACTAAGAGACAGTAACATAGAATACAAAGAGACAGCAACATAGAATACTAAGAGACAGCAACATAGAATACTAAGAGACATCAACATAAGAGGGCAGACAACAGAGATAGTAACATAGAATACTAAGAGACAGCAACATAGAATACTAAGAGACAGCAACATAGCATACTAAGAGACAGCAACATAGAATACTAAGAGACAGCAACATAAAATACTAAGAGACAGCAACATAGAATACTAAGAGACAGCAACATAGAATACTAAGAGACAGCAACATAGAATACTAAGAGACAGCAACATAGAATACTAAGAGACAGCAACATAAGAGGGCAGACAATAGAGACAGCAACATAGAATACTAAGAGACAGTAACATAGAATACTAAGAGACAGCAACATAGAATACTAAGAGACAGCAACATATAATACTAAGAGACAGCAACATACAATACTAAGAGACAGTAACATAGAATACTAAGAGACAGCAACATAGAATACTAAGAGACAGCAACATAGAATACTAAGAGACAGCAACATAGAATACTAAGAGACAGTAACATAGAATACTAAGAGACAGCAACATAGAATACTAAGAGACAGCAACATATAATACTAAGAGACAGCAACATAGAATACTAAGAGACAGCAACATAGAATACTAAGAGACAGTAACATAGAATACAAAGAGACAGCAACATAGAATACTAAGAGACAGCAACATAGAATACTAAGAGACATCAACATAAGAGGGCAGACAACAGAGATAGTAACATAGAATACTAAGAGACAGCAACATAGAATACTAAGAGACAGCAACATAGCATACTAAGAGACAGCAACATAGAATACTAAGAGACAGCAACATAAAATACTAAGAGACAGCAACATAGAATACTAAGAGACAGCAACATAGAATACTAAGAGACAGCAACATAGAATACTAAGAGACAGCAACATAGAATACTAAGAGACAGCAACATAAGAGGGCAGACAATAGAGACAGCAACATAGAATACTAAGAGACAGTAACATAGAATACTAAGAGACAGCAACATAGAATACTAAGAGACAGCAACATATAATACTAAGAGACAGCAACATAGAATACTAAGAGACAGCAACATAGAATACTAAGAGACAGTAACATAGAATACAAAGAGACAGCAACATAGAATACTAAGAGACAGCAACATAGAATACTAAGAGACATCAACATAAGAGGGCAGACAACAGAGATAGTAACATAGAATACTAAGAGACAGCAACATAGAATACTAAGAGACAGCAACATAGCATACTAAGAGACAGCAACATAGAATACTAAGAGACAGCAACATAAAATACTAAGAGACAGCAACATAGAATACTAAGAGACAGCAACATAGAATACTAAGAGACAGCAACATAGAATACTAAGAGACAGCAACATAAAATACTAAGAGACAGCAACATAGAATACTAAGAGACAGCAACATAGAATACTAAGAGACAGCAACATAGAATACTAAGAGACAGCAACATAGAATACTAAGAGACAGCAACATAGAATACTAAGAGACAGCAACATAGAATACTAAGAGACAGCAACATAAGATGGCAGACAATAGAGACAGTAACATAGAATACTAAGAGACAGCAACATAGAATACTAAGAGACAGCAACATAGAATACTAAGAGACAGCAACATAGAATACTAAGAGACAGCAACATAGAATACTAAGAGACAGCAACATAGAATACTAAGAGGCAGCAACATAGAATACTAAGAGACAGCAACATAGAATACTAAGAGACAGCAACATAGAATACTAAGAGACAGCAACATAGAATACTAAGAGACAGCAACATAGAATACTAAGAGACAGCAACATAGAATACTAAGATACAGCAACATATAATACTAAGAGACAGCAACATAGAATACTAAGAGACAGCAACATAGAATACTAAGAGACAGCAACATAGAATACTAAGAGACAGCAACATAGAATACTAAGAGACAGCAACATAGAATACTAAGAGACAGCAACATAGAATTACTAAGAGACAGCAACATAGAATACTAAGAGACAGCAACATAGAATACTAAGAGACAGCAACATAGAATACTAAGAGACAGCAACATAGAATACTAAGAGACAGCAACATAGAATACTAAGAGACAGCAACATAGAATACTAAGAGACAGCAACATAGAATACTAAGAGACAGCAACATAGAATACTAAGAGACAGCAACATAGAATACTAAGAGACAGCAACATAGAATACTAAGAGACAGCAACATAGAATACTAAGAGACAGCAACATAGAATACTAAGAGACAGCAACATAGAATACTAAGAGACAGCAACATAGAATACTAAGAGACAGCAACATAGAATACTAAGAGACAGCAACATAGAATACTAAGAGACAGCAACATAGAATACTAAGAGACAGCAACATAGAATACTAAGAGACAGCAACATAGAATACTAAGAGACAGCAACATAGAGACAGCACATAGAATACTAAGAGACAGCAACATAGAATACTAAGAGACAGCAACATAGAATACGTAAGAGACAGCAACATAGAATACTAAGAGACAGCAACATAGAAATACTAAGAGACAGCAACATAGAATACTAAGAGACAGCAACATTAGAATACTAAGAGACAGCAACATAGAATACTAAGAGACAGCAACATAGAATGCTAAGAGACAGCAACATAGAATTCTAAGAGACAGTAACATAGAACACTAAGAGACAGCAACATAGAATACTAAGATACAGCAACATAGAATACTAAGAGACAGCATAAGAGACAGCAACATAGAATACTAAGAGACAGTAACATAGAATACTAAGAGACAGCAACATAGAATACTAAGAGACAGCAACATAGAATACTAAGAGACAGTAACATAGAATACTAAGAGACAGCAACATAGAATACTAAGAGACAGCAACATAGAATGCTAAGAGACAGCAACATAGAATACTAAGAGACAGTAACATAGAATGCTAAGAGACAGCAACATAGAAT
>NW_028163851.1:0-35041 GCF_964263955.1 Coregonus lavaretus | reverse complement strand
TTCTCTTGTATATCAATGACGTCGGCTCTTGCTGCTGTGACTCTCCCCAAGATCCTAGCTCTACCAGACGACACCATTTGTATACATCTGGCCCTCAATTGGACACTGTGTAACAAACCTCCAAGCTTCAATGCCATACACACTCCTTCAGTGACCCTCAACTGCTCATATTACAACACTTGGAAAAACTAAATGCATGCTCTTCAACCGAACGCTGCTTGCACCCGCCCACCCGACTAGAATCACTACTCTCGACGGGTCTGACCTAGAGTATGTGGACAACTACAAATATCTAGGTGTCTGGTTAGACTGTAAACTCTCCTTCCAGACTCACATTAAGAATCTCCAATCCAAAGTTAAATCTAGAATCGGTTTCCTATTTCGCAACAAAGCCTCCTTCACTCATGCTGCCAAACATGCCCTCGTAAAACTGACTATCCTACCGATCCTTGACTTCGGCGATGTCATTTACAAAATAGCCTCCAACACTCTACTCAGCAAATTGGATGTAGTCTATCACAGTGCCATCCGTTTTGTCTCCAAAGCCCCATATACTACCCACCACTGTGACCTGTACGCTCTTGTTGGCTGGTCCTCACTACATATTCGTCGCCAAACCCACTGGCTCCAGGCCATCTAATAATCACTGCTAGGCAAATCCCCGCCTTATCTTAGCTCATTGGTCACCATAGCAACACCCACCCGTAGTCTGCGCTCCAGCAGGTATATCTCACTGGTCACCCCCAAAGCCAACACCTCCTTTGGCCGCCATTCCTTCCAGTTCTCTGCTGCCAATGACTGGAACAAATTGCAAAAATCTCTGAAGCTGGAGACACTTATCTCCCTCACTAACTTTAAGCATCAGTTGTCAGAGCACCTTACCGATCACTGCACCTGTACACAGCCCATCTGAAATGAGCCCGCCCAACTACCTCATCCCTATATTGTTATTTATTTTGCTCATTTGTACCCCAGTATCTCTATTTGCACATCATCTCTTGCACATCTATCATTCCAGTGTTAATACTAATTGTAATTATTTTGCACTATAGCCTATTTATTGCCTTACCTCCATAACTTGCTACATTTGCACACACTGTATATATATGTATTTCTGTTGTATTTTTGACTTTGTTTTGTTTTACCCCATATGTAACTCTGTGTTGTTGTTTTTATCGCACTGCTTTGCTTTATCTTGGCCAGGTCGCAGTTGTAAATGAGAACTTGTTCTCAACTGGTTTACCTGGTTAAATAAAGGTGAAATAAAAATAAAATAAATAAAAGTTCATGATTTTGTTCATTGGAATTCTTTCTTTTGAAGCAGTGCTGGTGTCAGCTTGGTTGGTTAGGTCCAACACCAGCTGACTGAGAGGGCTCGTTTCTGGGCTCAGCTCTTGGGTTTGAAGTGCTTTAAATTGCAGACTTGAATTTGGACTTGAATTTAGATGTAGCCAAAATGTTAATGATATTTTCTGTATTTTCATTACTACTGGAAAGTGGCCCAATTCTGCCCTACATGCATTAGTTGGTGTATTTCTCTGGACTTGTAGAATTTTCCGACAGAATTCTGCATGTAGGCTTCAATTGGATGTTTGTCCCATATTTTAAAGTCCAGTTTATTGAGTGGCCCCCAAACCTCACTTCTGAAAAAGAGCTATTGGTAGGATTACACTGTCAAATATTTTGGTCCAAATTCTAATTGGGATGTTGATTTTGAACAATTTCATTTTTATTGCATACAATGCTCTGCAGGCTTTTTCTTTGAGTGCATACACTGCCATATTAAAGTTTCCCGATGCAGATATGGTCAGACCAAGGTATGTGTAATTTTTAGTGTGTTCAATTATGGTGTTGTTCAGGGTGAATTTATATTTGTGTTTCTGACATCTGTTTTTTTTTGGGAAAATCATGATTTTAGTTTTTTGAAATTTACTGCCAGGGCCCAATTATTGCAATATTGCTCTAGAATGTGAAGGTTCTGTTGAAGACCTTCTTTGGTTGGTGATAGAAGTACCAAGTCATCAGCATATAGCAGGTATTTTACCTCTGTGTCAAATAGTGTGAGTCCTGGGGCTGGAGAATTGTCCAACATGTCTGCTAATTCATTGATATAAATGTTGAAAAGATTTGGAC
The DNA here is from genome assembly GCF_964263955.1 of Coregonus lavaretus. Classification (NCBI taxonomy): domain Eukaryota; kingdom Metazoa; phylum Chordata; class Actinopteri; order Salmoniformes; family Salmonidae; genus Coregonus; species Coregonus lavaretus. Next base: position 32,908 of record NW_028163851.1, on the reverse strand, counting down.
TCAAACTGCAGCCTTGTCTCACACCTCGACGTTGTGAAAATAATTATGTTCTTTGGTTTTTGATTTTTATTGCACACTTTTTTTCTGTGTACATACATTTTATTAAGTCATACACCTTACCACCAAGCCCACTTTGGAGAATTTTGTAGAATAGCCCTTCATGCCAAATAGAATCAAATGCTTTTTTAAAGTCAATAAAGCAAGCAAAGATTTTGCCCTCTTTTTTTTGGTGGACGTGTTTATTAATTAGTGTGTGTAAGGTGTATATATGGTCAGTAGTGCGATGGTTAGGGAGAAAGCCAATTTGACATTTACTTATTACATTTTTCTCTTGAAGAAAGGTTTGAATTCTTGAATTCAAGATGCTACAGAAAACCTTTCCCAAGTTGCTGTTTACGCAAATTCCCCTGTAATTATTGGGGTCTGATTTGTCTCCACTTTTGTGGATAGGGGAGATGAGCCCCTGGTTCCAGACATCAGGGAAGCAGCCAGAAGTTAAAACTATGTTGAACAACTTAAGCACAGCATTTTGCAACTCAGGTGTGCTGTTTTTCAGCATTTCATTTCTGATGTTATCTAGACCACATGCCTTCTTTGATTTTATAGATTTGAGCTTTTCATTTAGTTCTTGTTGGGTTATTGGGTAATCTAATGGATTTTGGTTGTTTTTAATGACCGATTCAAGGATGTTCAATTTTTCTTGAATTTCTAATTGGTTCTGTTGTAAGTCTTTTTGTGGGATGTTTTTGTATAGATTATCAAAATAAGTTTTCCAAATTCCTTCATCTTGTATGGCTAATTCTTGTGGCTTTGTCATGCTTAAATTTTTCCACATGTCCCAGAACTGATTTTGGTCAATTGCGCTTTCAATTTCATCAAGTGTCTTTTTCTTGCGTTTCAGTTTATGTCTCCTCTCTCTCTCTCTCTCTTCTCTCTCTCTCTCTCTCTCTCTCTCTCTCTTCTCTCTCTCTCTCTCTCTCTCTCTCTCTCTCTCTCTCTCTCTCTCTCTTCTCTCTCTCTCTCCTCTCTTCTCTCTCTCTCTCGTTTCTTTGTGCAGTACATTCCTAATGCCTCTTTGAGAGCCTCTATTGCTGTCGCCAGTATTTTCAGTCCTCTGGGATCCTAGCAGCATCTCATAGTAGCATCTCAAAGTCTCCAAAAATGGCACCTTATTCCCTTTATAGTGCACTACTTTTGACCAGGGCCCATAGGGAATAGGGTGCCAATTTGGGACGCAACCGTACAAGTTGTGGACTGCCTCTCCAGAAGTGATTACCATTGTTGGTAAGTGATGTTTTTGTCTGGTATACAATCATCCACATAACATAGGTACACAGCACTTCAAATATTAGCCTTTGTCAATTTAGATTAATTAAAACCAAGCTAAATTGCTCTCATTTTCATACTAGCACTGGTTTCAATTAATTAATAAGGATTCACCACGCATAATAGGATGCAACATACGTCTAATTAGCTTTAATTAATATAACATTCTTACAGTATAAAGATCAAGGGTCAGAATTGAGGACACCAGTATCTATAATTAAGGTCTATGGGAAGGCAGAGCTCTATAGAACTACAATTATTGGGTCAGTTTCTTTCTACAGAACATTGGTTTCAATACATCACAGTATAGTTTGGACCTTGAAGAGCCTGGCAGCCTGTTGGCCTGGCAGCCTGTTGGCCTGGCAGCCTCGAAATGAGAGAACAGATGGTTGGCGCTTTAGCAGCTCTGCCCAGTTCCAGGGCCATAATGCACCCAAAAGGCATCGGACCTAGGTCAGTGCCAGGGGAGACTCCAGAAGAGCCCAAGGGAACCTCGGAGGACATGTTGGCTGCGTCTCATATGGCACCCCATTCTCTATATAGCGCACTACTTTTGACCAGAGCCCAATGGGCACGCAGCCACTGAACTCAGAGAACTGCAGATCTCTCAGATGTAACATGGGTCCTGAATCTACATACTAGTAAATGAATGAGAATATCACCTTCTCTCATACAATCATACAGTACAAATAGTCATTATAATACCTGGGCCTGTATTCATAAAAGTGTCTGAGTAGGAGTGCTGATCTAGGATCAGCCCGTCCGTCCATATATAAACATATTCATTATGGAAGAAAGAAACAACAAAGTAAAACTGATCCTAGATGTGGCGCAGTGGTCTAAGGCACTGCATCGCAGTGCTAACTGTGCTACTAGAGATCCTGGTTCGAATCCAGGCTCTGTCGCAGCCGGCCGCGACCGGGAGACTCATGGGCGGCGCACAATTGGCCCAGCGTCGTCCAGGGTAGGGGAGGGAATGGCCGGCAGGGATGTAGCTCAGTTGATAGAGCATGGCGTTTGCAACGCCAGGGTTGTGGGTTCGTTTCCCATGGGGGCCAGTATAAAAAATAAAAAAAATGTATTCACTAACTGTAAGTCGCTCTGGATAAGAGCGTCTGCTAAATGACGTAAATGTAAATCACTCCTACCCTGAGACCCTTTATGCAAATGGACCCTGATTTAACTACTACAATTGAAAAAGTCTCGAGTTCTCAGCTCAGGCAGCCCAGAGGTCCTGTCAAACATTTCCAGATTAGTAGGTATTCACACTGATGTTGATTCAGAGCAACAAAGCAGAAAGCAATCTCACCCTCATGTTACAGTAATCTCCCCCATGTGACCTCCCTCCACTCAGGCTAAAGGGGAGACATACACACACTGCATCCCAAATGGCACCCTATTCTTAAATAGTGCACTACTTTTGACCAAGGCCCACAGGGCTCCGGTCAAAAGTAGTGCACTATATATTAGGGAATAGGGTGCCATTTGGGATGCAGATTTAGAGGCCTAGCCTGAGAGGATTTAGGGAGAAAAGCCCTGCCTGGTAGACTACTGTATCTGCTCCTGGACCACGTAATATATTCCCAAATGGCACCCTATTCCCTACATAGTGCACTACTTTTGACCAGGGACTATAGGGCTCTGGTCAAAAGTAGTGCACTACGTAGGAAATAGGGTGCCATTTTGGACAAGGGGCGTAATATATTCCCATTGGCAAATCCTCCCCAAGTCATTAACAAATCCTCACTGTTGGGTTCTAGTCTCTAAAGAGAGATTGAACTAGGTGCCAGACTTTGTCTTCGTCCCAAACGGCAACCCATTCCCTATTTAGTGCACTACTTTTGACCAATGCCCATAGTGCTCTGGTCAAAAGTAGTGCACTATGTGGGGAAAGGGTGCCATTTGGGATGGTGTTGCCTTTTTAGGAATGGAATTGAATTGAATACCCCATCTGGAGGGAATGCATTAACAATGACCAATCACAATAGATTAGAATAAGACATTGATCCAATTAGTTGATAACACACTGAAGTACAATAACCTAATATCAACAAATGGTCCGCATTACATCACCACCATCATCATCATCATCATCATCATCATCATCATCATCATCATCCCAAAACAAACAGGATTTAGAACCTGCCTAAATAATAGAAAGAGGCATGTTTCAATCAAACGCCATGTTTGTGGAAACGTTGACTAAAACATTATGAAATGTAGGAACTTGTGAGACGGATAAAAACTATTTAGGGGTAATATATACGTATGTCAACACTGTGACTTTGTCTTACACTAGCAGCGGTAGTCTGCAGCTGTGTGTGTGTGTGTGTGTGTGTGTGTGTGTGCGCGTGTGTGTGTGTGTGTGTGTGTGTGTGCGCGTGTGTGTGTGTGTGTGTGTGTGTGTGTGTGTGTGTGTGTGTGTGTGTGTGTGTGTGTGTGTGGTAGCTAATTAACAATCTGAACAAGGGCTCTGTTATCAGGAGTAGCAATCAGGCCTGTCGCAGCCTGAAGCATGTCATTGGAGGAACTGACATTGAGAGCTAGCAGCTGATTGGAGGAACAATCACAGGTACAAGTGCGTGACCTAGGAAGCTGTGACAGTGATGGCATGGTAATTGAAGGAGGCAGTGTGGCTTTGTATAATGATTCGGCAAGCTATCTCCAGGAGGAGGAGTCTACCGTGTCCGGAAGAGAATTCACCGTTCATTTCCTAGATTCAGGGTTCACTCAGACATCGTTTTGAGCTTTCTTTTACTATTGACAGTTACAGCTGATTTCGGGATTGTATATCAATGTGCTCTCCTTAAATATAAGTCATCTGATTTATTCGTTTCAGTCTTGGAATTGTTTAATCAAACCTTTCGCCATCAGCTCCTGATATCTGGGAATATAAACTACAGAATGAACTGTAGAATGAACTGTGGATAAACTGCCATAGGTACTGTAGAATGAACTGTGGATAAACTGCCATAGGTACTGTAGAATGAACTGTGGATAAACTGCCATAGGTACTGTAGAATGAACTGTGGATAAACTGCCATAGGTACTGTAGAATGAACTGTGGATAAACTGCCATAGGTACTGTAGAATGAACTGTGGATAAACTGCCATAGGTACTGTAGAATGAACTGTGGATAAACTGCCATAGGTACTGTAGAATGAACTGTGGATAAACTGCCATAGGTACTGTAGAATGAACTGTGGATAAACTGCCATAGGTACTGTAGAATGAACTGTGGATAAACTGCCATAGGTACTGTAGAATGAACTGTGGATAAACTGCCATAGGTACTGTAGAATGAACTGTGGATAAACTGCCATAGGTACTGTAGAATGAACTGTGGATAAACTGCCATAGGTAGTTTAGTTTGACACGTGATGTAGGGAATAGGATTCCATTTGGGATGCAGCCCAGTCCTCTGGTCCTCTGTAGCTCAGCTGGTAGAGCTTGTAACGCCAGGGTAGCGGTTCGATCCCCGGGACCACCCATACGTAATAATGTATGTGCTCATGACTGTAAGTGTCAAGGTGACGTGTATGCTGTGAGCGAAGTCAAGCGCAGGACACTGAGCTACTGGCTGACGAACTTTACTTGCACAGTAATCAAAAATACAAACAAAACCTCCAAACAGGGAGGAACAAAATACGCATACACCCGAACACTGCCGACCTCATGGAAAACAATCACACACAATAACCAATGAGAGACAGGGGGTTATTAAAGGGAACATAATGGGCAACAGGTGAAAACAATCAAGACAAACAAGACAAACACCGAAACATAGATCGGTGGCAGCTAGTACTCCGGGGACGACGAACGCCGAAGCCTGCCCGAGCAAGGAGGGAGGAGCAGCCTCGGCTGATTCCGTGACAGTAAGTCGCTTTGGGATAAAGCGTCCGCTAAATGGCATATTATTATTATATTCCTAACTGTAGGAGACAGAAGGAATCCCAAATACCAAACCACATGAAGACAACACGGTCAATCACCACCCAGTAAGAGACGACTCCTTTAGCAAGGGAAAAGCAGGACTGTCCAATAGATTCACATTATAGCAGACAACTTTTCCAGAGCAATTAGGGTTAAGCGCCTTGCTCAAGGGCACTAACAGATTTTTAACCTAGTCGGTTCAGGGATTCAAACCAGCGACCGTTTGCCCCCAATCAACGATCAAGGGAAGCTACACAGACTTTTTTGAATCAATGACCGTGGTGCAGCTACAGCAGCTGTCTCTAACCATGTGTGTGATTGGGGGATGTATAACTAAACAGCCCCCTGATTGGTTGATATCTGTCACTATTGGATGAGAGAGGACTGTTTATCTAAGAACAGCTGTCTATATCGGCAGGAGACACTAGTCTGTGTCCCAAATGGCACCAACTTTCTTATTGACATTTTAGTCATTTAGCAGACGCTCTTATCCAGAGCGACTTACAGTTAGTATAGGGCACTACTTTTGTAGTTATCTAGGAGTCTGTTTTGGTCAAAGAACACCCAGCTATCAGCAGGAGAGCTCTGTCTCACTCAGGCTGGCTAGGGAAAAAGACAAGTATCTAAATATACTGTGAGGAAGTTAACTAAAAAAAGGTTTTAACAACTTCATATTGATCCAGTCCAGTTTGAATGACATCAAGGTCAAGTGTTTTGGACCAAAATAGAACTCTACCTTGGAGACTCGCTCCATAAAATGGCTTGTTCAGGTTTGAGGTGTCCCCAACCAAGTCAGCAGTCAAATTAGATTCACAATTAAAGTTTGTTAGTTGAGAAACTCAATATGCTGTTAAATTAAGGTGAGGGAGAGGACAGCTATTTCGCCTCCACGTTTGTTTCCATCTCGAGATCTGAAAACAAATAAGGGATGCCAAAAAAAACTGCCGTTTTGCTGCCGAAGTTGCTGACTTAGGTTAGCACGTCAAATAACACTCTGACGAGAGGGGTGTCATGGCAACAGCAGACCTGTTCTTAGCGGAGAGTACAAGGAGCACTTCTTGACATCTCAAGAGGCTGAGCTTGAAAGGGCAGAAGAAAGTGAAGGTTAAGGGAGAGAGAAGGAGGTCTTTCCACTTGTCAGGTATCTGAGTGAAACATGTTCAGACAGACACAGCAATCACAAAGGAATACATGAAGTCACACTAGAGAAAATAGACAAACACACATATTGACACACGGAAAAGGCAGATACATGCACACATGCACACGTGCACGCAGACACACACAAACACAGACAGACACACACACACACACACAGACACACACACACACAGACACACACACACACACACACGCAGACACAGACACACACACACGCAGACAGAGTTGTCAGATTGGATGAGATAGGGACTCGGGGAGTAACAGCAGGAGGGATGTCAGGGGAGGTGAGGATGGTGGAAGGGGAGAGAGAGAGAGAGAGAGAGAGAGAGAGAGAATGGGAGACACACAGAGAGAGAATGGGAGACACAGAGAGAGATAGAGAGAGAGAATGGAAAAAATAGAAAAAGGAAGACAGAGAGAGAGAGAGAGAGGGGGGGGGCAGAGAGGAAGAGGGAGGATGTCAGGGCATAGAGGAGAAAGTAGTCACACTGAGAGAGAGAGAGAGAGAGAGAGAGAGAGAGAGAGAGAGAGAGAGAGAGAGAGAGAGAGAGAGAGAGAGAGAGAGAGAGAGGGAGGGAGGGTTGGGGAGGGAGAGAGAGAGAGAGAGAGAGAGAGAGAGAGAGAGAGAGAGAGAGAGAGAGAGAGAGAGAGAGAGAGAGAGAGAGAGAGAGAGAGAGAGAGAGAGAGAGAGAGAGAGAGAGAGAGAGAGAGAGAGAGACAGAGACAGAGACAGAGAAGAGAGAGAGAGAGAGAGAGAGAGAAGAGAAAAAAGAGAGAGATAAATAGGAAGTAAGAGAGAAGACTCAGTTACATTACAGTATATAGGGCTGGAATCGCTGACCCAGATTAGGTCCTGGGATAAATCATTCTCATTGCACTTAATTTTTTCTCTGGAAAATTGGCTCATAATATAAAATATAATGTAATATATAACAATATAATATACTCTGGTAGAATAAAAACTGCCACTATCCTGAGATAAAATATATTTTAATAAGTTACTTCTTCTTCGCCTTTTCATTGTCGTGATATGAATATCGTGGCCTGTCTTTTCAAGGCAGTGTGGTGAGATAATGTACCATAGGTATTCCCATTTGTCAAAGGCAGTAAATAGCTGTCATCTCTGTATAAAAACACAGCATCTATAAAAACACACTAGCTAATATAAGTTAGTCTGAAAAATCTATATGAAATATTGCTACTCTTGGTTGCATTTCAGTCTCTCGGCTAAATATCTTTGTTTAATCCTCGGAAAAGTGCAAAAATATATCAATATTTTTTAAATTAACATTTTATAGCTGTAAGCATCATATGCCGTATAATACAATAACGCATCCAACTGCCAACGAAAGATCCTGAGCCTCTTGCCGCCATAAAAAGCACTTCGGTATTCATCCAATCAGATGAAGCTCCAAGAACCTGAGATAACAGCAGACGATACCAACATCTCTGGTCTGAACCACAGACATTAGAGGGGTGACCATCTTTGAAGAGGATGTGTATTGCATGGTGGAGAAATGGGTTGAGGATCCAGTCCCCCTGTACAGTAGCCCTTTGGTACGCTCCAGTGGGTAAATCAGGTCTATTCAAATCTGAGCCTGGAGGTCCGGAGTACTGCTGCTTTTTCTGTTCTACCTGATAATGAATTGCACCACCTGGTGTCCCAGGTCTAAATCAGTCTTATATTAGAGAGGAAGAATGTAAATCAGCAGTGGAACTGGCTTCCAGGTCCAGATTTGTATTTGCCTATAGGGTAGCTAGTGGTGACTGTCTCAGTTGGATGGGATCAGGAGGGTGAAACCGCCGCGGCTCTTCCTGAAGTCTGCGTTGGTCTGGCTGGCCTTGGTCTCCACAGTTACGCTTGCCCCGCATGTGCAGCTGGACGGCCGAGCAGCAAACCTTCACTGGGAGTTGGGGTGTTCCGTACACTGAAACACAACACAGCCTGTTAACGCGCTGATAATTCAATGACAAACGCTTCATGTAGGAGCACAGCACAGTCCCTTATTTAGATATAAGGCAACATCAATAAGTGTATGGCAACATGTCTATAAAAGCAAAGTCGGCATATTGCAAACAGCATTACTATTTGTAACAAGGTCATATATCACCACTTACCGTCTCCTAATTACATGTTGTGATTAGTGTGCCAGAATGTCAGTAAAGGACAGTCAACAGAGCACAGATAGTCTTTCCATTTGTAATACAAGGTTATTATACCCCTTATCTACTTAAGCAATAATGCACGAGGGGGTGTGGTATATGGCCAATATACCACGGCTAAGGGCTGTTTCTTACGCACGACGCAACGCAGAGTGCCTGGACACATCCCATAGCCGTGGTATATTGGCCATATACCACAAACCCCCGAGGTGGTAAGTGCATTATTTGCATTTATCTCAGTATGAACTGATGACACCACTTCATCATATTGCAGAAAAGTGTGTGTGTGTAAGTGTGTTTATGCCTGTGTTGTTACTGTATCCAACCCTGTATACAGTAACCTGTGGCGGCAGGTAGCTTAGTGGTTAAGAGCGTTGTGCCAGTAACCGAAAGGTCGCTGGTTCTAATCCCCGAGCCCACTAGGTGAAAAATCTGTCGATGTGCCCTTGAGCAAGGCACTTAACCCTAATTGCTCTGGATAAGAGCGTCTGCTAAATGAACAATTATTTATTTATTATTACAGTGCTTGTGTAACTGTACTGAAGCTTAACTCACGGCTTCCTTCCTCTGTCACACACCCTATCCCTGGGTTGACAGCTGTCAGGGGAAGAGAGGGACGACAGGGGGAACAGAAGGGGAAGAGAGGGGGAATAGAGGGGGAACAGAGCGGGAAAAGAGGGGGAATACATTTACATTTGAGTCATTTAGCAGACACTCTTATCCAGAGCGACATACAGTTAGTGAGTGCATACATTTTTTCATACTGGTCCCCCGTGGGAAACAAACCCACAACCCTGGCGTTGCAAGCGCCATGTTCTACCAACTGAGCTACACGGGACAGAAGGGGAGGAGAGGGGAGAGAGACGGATGAGAAGGGGAATAGAAGGGGAACGGAAGGGGAAGAGAGGGGGAGAGAGGGGGAAGAGAAGGGGAAGAGAGGGGGAGAGAGGGGGAAGAGAGGGGGAACAGAAGGGGAAGAGAGGGGGAGAGAGGGGGACGAGAGGGATGAGAGGGGGAAGAGAGGGATGAGAGGGGGAAGAGAGGGATGAGAGGGGGAAGAGAGGGATGAGAGGGGGAAGAGGGGATGAGAGGGGGGAGAGAGGGGTGAGAGGGGGTTAAGAGAGGGACATGGGGCTGTGCATTACACACGTAAAACCGCTAAAACACCAGCCTCTGGTCCCTTCTGCAGTCTGCAGTCTGTCTGTCTCACACTGGTTGGTTTCCCCCTAACCAAACACATTTCTAAGATGATTCATGAAAGAATGACTCAATCAACCATTGATTGATTTAAATCATTTCAGAGGATCAACAGCTTGTCAATGAAACCAAACAGATCTCAAACAGACTTGATATGCTGGTTATGCCACCACAGACTGTCTGCCTACACGGTGGTGGATGTCCACTACACTAGATGTGTGTAGAACTATGAATCTTACAGCTAGTGTCACAGCCCCAGTGTGAATGCTGTCAGGACCAATAAACTGTGGACGTGCGGTCCTCTCGCCACCGGCTGGACAGCGGCCCTGTCTGTCCACCCAGCGCTGTTCTATCAGCTCCTCCTATCCCCACGCGGCAACTCTGTCACTCCCCCCCTGACAAAAATCATCCAGGGCCAAGCCGTGAAGAGACCCCCAGCCTGGCACTAAGTCCGTCCATCCACCCTTGTCATCCATCCCCCCTGCTCCCAACCCAAGTTCCATCCATCCCTCTGGGAATGTTCTGTGGCGGAGGAATGTTTTGTGTGGGAGCGGAGGAGGCCTGGATGGGCAGCAACAATCTTAAGCAGGCTAACTAAAATGCTGCATGGCTGCCCCCCAAACCCTCCCTCCAGCTAGCAGGCCCGGCCTCCAATAAGCCCCCTGAAGACAGTGGCTCCGCCGCCACCTCATTTGTCAGAGTGTGGTGCAGGCCAGGCTGGCTTGCTCAAAGGCCCAGGGAGGTGTATGGGGCTGGGGTCAAAATGGAGCAGACTAGGCTGGGAGGACATGTAAGACTTGATGGGTAGATGGATGGATGGGTGGGTGGAGGACGTCTGAGAATAGAGGGAAATGGAGAGAGGTATGTGGGACAGTTCCTTTTCCTCTTCTTTACTGTCCATAATCAAAGGCAGTTCAGGTCATTTATAGACAGGTTTAGATGCTCTCCATGTTTGCTCTGCAAGTCCTCTGCTATTGCTGCTACTATTACTACTGCTCCTGCTTCTAGATTGAAAAGAAGGAAGGCTGTGAATGTATGGTGAGCTAAGCCGTAATCCCCAGTTGTGTGGCGCTGAACTGTCCCACTATGGAGGTGAGAGTGGTTGGGGATGGTGAGTGTGGTGAGTGTGGGTAGCAGACAAATGGTCCGATGATATGCTGATTTGTCCCAATTGACTCAGAGAGAGTGACGTTCATTGTCTCACCCTGAAAGGATGATTGGGTGAGGAGGGGAGGCAGGTAGGCTGAGGGTCTGGAGGAGATGGGGGACGGAGAGATGAAGGAGAGGTGGAGCCGTGGGGTGATTGATGACACTGTGCTGTGAGCCCTCCACATATGTTTCCAATCGGTGACATGAAAAAGCCAGTGGGCCAGTCAGTCAGTCCCTGCCGCGCCAGCAGGAAACTCGAGGAGACAAACTCAAACAGCCTCTCTGGTTACAAAGGTTCCAGCATCACAATCAGCAGCACATCATGGGATGGGGACAGCAGCGATCGCTCGGTTCGGTGCTCTCTGTGACAGGTGTGACAACGGTTGTATTTTAGACACTTTCTGTTTCAGGACTGTTGAGGTTGTATCAGTTCAAGCAGGCTTTTATGGGAGATGTGAGATTTTAGGGAGTGTCTGCCAAGTTCAAAGTCATTGTGTGTGAACATATCTCTGATGAAAACATAGTACCATGAATCATGTGTGCCAGCAAGGCAAAAGTTTATCAAAATTAGTTTAACTTGATAATTATACTGAACAACATTTTTAAGCGCAACAAGTGTTGGTCCCATCTTTCATGAGCTGAAATAAAAGATACATTTTAAATACGCACGAAAAGCTTATTTCTCTCAAATTTTGTGCACAAATTTGTTTACATCCCTGTTAGTGAGCATTTCTCCTTTACCAAGAAAATCCATCAACCTGACAGGTGTGACATATCAAGAAGCTGATTAAACAGCATGATCATTACACAGGTGCACCTTGTGCTGGGGACAATAAAAGGCCATTCTAAAATTAGCAATTTTGTCACACAACACAATGCCAAAGATGTCTCAAGTTTTGAGTGTGCACGCAATTGGCATGCTGACTGCAGGAATGTCCACCAGAACTGTTGCCAGAGAATTGAATTTTATTTTCCCTACCAACGTTTTAGAGAATTTGGCAGTACGTCCAACCGGCCTCACAACCGGAGACCACGTGTAACCACTCCAGCCCAGGACCTCCACATCCGGCTTCTTCACCTGCGGGATCGTCTGAGACCAGCCAACTGGACAGCTGATAAAACTGTGGGTTTGCACAATTGAAGAATTTCTGCACAAACGCTAGAGAAGTGTGCTCTTCACGGATGAATCCCTGTTTCAACTGTACCAGGCAGATGGCAGATAGCGTGTATGGCGTCGTGTGGGCGAGAGGTTTGCTGATGTCAACTTTGTGAGCAGAGTGGCCCATGGTGGCTGTGGGGTTATGGTATGGGCAGGCATAAGCGACGGACAACGAACACAATTGCATTTTAATGATCGCAATTTGAATGCACAGAGATACCTTGATGAGATCCTGAGGCCCATTGTCGTGCCATTCATCCGCCGCCGTCAACTCATGTTTCGGCATGGTAATGCACAGCCCCATGTCGCAAGAGAGGGATGAGAGGGGGAAAAGAGGGATGAGAGGGGGAAGAGAGGGATGAGAGGGGGTTAAGACAGGGATGAGGGGGTTAAGAGAGGGATGAGAGGGGGAAGAGAGGGATGAGAGGGTGAAGAGAGGGATGAGAGGGGGTTACGAGAGGGATGAGGGGGTTAAGAGAGGAATGAGAGGGGGAAGAGAGGGATGAGAGGGGGGAAGAGGGGCCTTGGCTGCTGCACAGTCAGCTGAAGATGATCTGTTCTGAAAGCCACAGTCTCTGTTGGCGTCCCAAATGGCACCCTATTCCCTACATGCGTCCTATTTCCTGGTCAAAAGTACTGGAGGAATTGGGTGTACTTTAGGACACAGCCTCCCTCTGCCCCGAGGGATCCTCCAGCCTGGCTGGACCTCTGCCCCGAGGGATCCTCCAGCCTGGCTGGACCTCTGCCCAGAGGGATCCTCCAGCCTGGCTGGACCTCTGCCCCGAGGGATCCTCCAGCCTGGCTGGACCTCTGCCCCGATGGATCCTCCAGCCTGGCTGGACCTCTGCCCCGAGGGATCCTCCAGCCTGGCTGGACCTCTGCCCCGAGGGATCCTCCAGCCTGGCTGGACCTCTGCCCCGAGGGATCCTCCAGCCTGGCTGGACCTCTGCCCCGAGGGATCCTCCAGCCTGGCTGGACCTCTGCCCCGAGGGATCCTCCAGCCTGGCTGGACCTCTGCCCCGAGGGATCCTCCAGCCTGGCTGGACCTCTGCCCAGAGGGATCCTCCAGCCTGGCTGGACCTCTGCCCCGAGGGATCCTCCAGCCTGGCTGGACCTCTGCCCCGAGGGATCCTCCAGCCTGGCTGGACCTCTGCCCCGAGGGATCCTCCAGCCTGGCTGGACCTCTGCCCCGAGGGATCCTCCAGCCTGGCTGGACCTCTGCCCCGAGGGATCCTCCAGCCTGGCTGGACCTCTGCACCACACTGACTCTCTCTCTAGTGAACACACAGGACCAGCATAGTCACTTTAACTCCACCCACATGTACATATTACCTCAACTACCTCAACTAGCCGGTGCCCCCGCACATTGACTCTGCACCGGTACTCCCCCTGTATATATAGCCTCCCTACTGTTATTTTATTTTACTTCTGCTCTTTTTTTTCTCAACACTTTTTTGTATTTGTTGTTTTGTTTTACCTTTTTATTAAAAAATAAATGCATTGTTGGTTAAGGGCTGTAAGTAAGCATTTCACGGTAATGTCTACACCTGTTGTATTCGGCGCATGTGGCAAATACAATTTGATTTGATTTGAGTTGATTTGACTTTATCGATCAGTCTATGGGACTGGATGGGTGCACCATTAAACTGCTCTATATCTGGGCTGGTTAAGGAGCTTTTTGTGAGTTATCCTGGTACGAGGGAATTGTTTAAAAGGGCAGTATTAGCATTTGTCTCAGTATGAATTGATGATGATGCTCTATCAAATTGCAGGAAAGTAACTTTATTTTGTGTGTGTGTCTGACTGTGTGTGTGTGTGTGTTTATGCTTGTGTTGTTACTCTATCTGACCCTGCGTACTGTGCTTGTGTAACTGTCCTGAAGCTTAACTCACGGCTTCCTCCAGTTCCAGCACCCTAGTTTCATAAAGCTTCACGGCATCCATCATAAGCCACTAACAGGTGTGACCATAGTCCCCAGTCCCCAAAGTCATGCAAGCATCTTCTACCCCCGCTTTCTCCCCCTCTTCCTCCCCATTCCTCTACCCTCATACTCCCCCTTTCACCCCTTTCTTCACCATCAGTCACCCTCCCAGAGCCACACCCAGACGGCCCTGCGGCCCTCAAACCCACTAACCTCCCAGTTTCCCTGGGTTTTGATTAATCGTATGCGACACTGATCTCAGGAGCCCGGACAGATTGATTGACCACCTGCCAAGAGGAAGCCGCCCAGTGTAAACCTACACCAGGGGAATTCTGTTTGAACTTCAAACTAAGCTATGGGCTATGACAGGGGGATTTGACTAATAGGGCTGGGCCACAGAACTACAATTAGGGAATAGGCTGCCATTTCAGATGCAGTCCAGGGCTATCAATCTATTTCTGGGCTATGATACGGGGGTGGGGGGTGGTTTGGCTGTGTGTGGTGTGATAGATTGAGGTGGTCCAGATTTCTCAACGAGACAGACCTAGGCTGGGTCTGAAATGTCACCCTTTTTGCGCGGATGGTCAGGGGGCCGGAACATAATTGCAAATACTTTGTAGACTGCAAATTGACCGCAAGAACCCCAAACAGATATAATATTTCACTAAAACGTATTCATTTCAAACCTTGCTTACATTTGTATACGATCACATACTGTATATCTCTCTATTATGCGTGGGAATACCTTGAAGGCCTGATATACGCAGTTGTCACGACTTCCGCCGAGGCTGCCTCTCCTCCTTGTTCAGGCAGGTGTTTGCGTTCGGCGTCACCGGCTTACTAGCTACTGCTGATCCATTTATCATCACTCCATTTGTCTTGTCTTCAATCACACACACACCTGGTCCTTATTCCCTCATTAGTCATTGCGTAAGTGTTCCCTCTGCTTCCTTGTCTGTGTGGGTGTTTGTGGAGGTTAGTGAAGCTCGGTGGAGCGCGTGTATTGTGTATCGACAGGAGTATTTTACCGTGTGCCTTGTATTTTCCAGTGCGCCTGTTTTATGCCCTGGAGTGTGTTTGACGCATTTATGCGTAAACCTGTATTTTGTGGATTAAAGCCTGTGTCTGTGATTTACCCTCCTGCACCTGACTTCTCCAACACCACCTCATCACAGCAGTCTCCTCTGAACAGTTGATGTTGAGATGTGTCTGTTACTTGAACTCTGTCAAGCATTTATTTGGGCCGCAATCTGAGGTGTAGTTAACTCTAATGAAGTTATACTCTGCAGCAGAGGTAACTCTGGGTCTTCCTTTCCTGTGGTGGTCCTCATGAGTGGCAGTTTCATTATAGCGCTTAATGGTTTTTGCGATTGCACTTGATTAAACTTTCAAAGTTCTTGAAATGTTCCGCATTGACTGACCTTCATGTCATATAACTGACCTTCATGAGAATATAACACAGTAGATCTGGTAAAAGATAATACAAACAAAAAAACATGCGTTTTCTTTTTTTTTGTTACATCTTCTTTGAAATGCAAGAGAAAGGCCACAATATATACTATTGCAGTTTAGGTGCAATTTAGATTTTGGCCACTAGATGGCAGCAGTGTGTGTGCAAAGTTTCAGATTGATCCATTGAAGCATTGCAATACTGGACTATGTTGTTTCAAGTCTGCCCAAATGTGCTGAATTGATACATTTTCAAGTATATAACTATAGAGAAAATACAAAAATGATATGGTAATACAAAATGTAAGTTTACACACTCCCAGGAATGTCATACATGATGGATCATTAGCTTATACACTAACAAGGGATCATATTCCCTATATTGCACTATTCTTTTGACCAGGGATCATATTCCCTATATTTGACTCACGAGTGGCGCAGTGGTCTAAGGCACTGCATTGCAGTGCTAGTTGTGCCACTAGAGATCCTGGTTTGAGTCCAGGCTCTGTCGCAACCGGGAGACCCATGGGCGGCGCACAATTTGGCCATGGTAGGGGAGGGTTTGGCCAGCAGGGATGTGGGTTTGTTTCCCACGGGGGGCCAGTATGAATAAATAAAAAATTTATGCATTCACTAACTGTATGTCGCTCTGGATAAGAGTGTCTGCTAAATGACGTAAATGTAATATTGCACTCTTCTTTTGACCAGGGATCATATTCCCTATATTGCACTCTTCATGGGAGTAACGGCCCATTACATGGCCATGGAAGAGAAAAAAAACTCCCAGACTGGAGTCAGTTCTGTTGAGCTGTGATAAATTCACAGGGTCACACACTAAAATGTAAAAAAAATGTGGGAAAGAACTAGTGATACATTTGAAGTAGTATGTGATAATTTTGGCATAAAACATATATTAGATTATATCATATGTGATAACACTGCAAATATGAAAAAGGCCTTCACAGTTTGTTTCCCCAAAGCAAGCAATGATGATGTGGATAACCCCAGCCTATGGGAAGAATTTAGTGAAGAGAACAATGCTGATGTTGAAGCTATCCAAACCAACTGCAGGCAACAGCGCTTACAGTGCTTTGCCCATTCACTACAACTGGTGATTAGAGATGGACTAAAGGAAACAAAAATCATAAACAGTGTGATGGCTAAGGTAACTCAACTTTGCAGCTTATTACATACTACCTATGGTCTGAAAGAAGCATTTGAAGCTGAGTTCGGAGCCAATCGTAGTATCCCTGCTGCTGTGTCTACCAGATGGAATTCCATCCTCTGCCTTGTTAAAGCAGTCACCAATCTGAATCAACAAAGCCTCAATACTCTACCTGAGGCCCAAGGACACAAGGAGCTCTGCTTATCACCAAGGGAATGGAGCCAGCTATTGGAGCTAGTGGACATTTTGGACCCTTTTGTCCAGGCCACCGACCTTACTCAGGGGGGAGAAAGTGGTGACTCTCAGTGCTGCCCTTCCTTGTGTACTGTCACTCAACTATCATCTGCAAAGTATACTGAGCACAAGTCGTCACCTAGTCAGTCTAGTAAAAGCACTGCAGCAGTCCCTCAAACGCCGATTCCACGGGGGTGTTTGTGAATGTCAGAATGGAGCACTCGGATGAACAGGCAACAAAACTTCCATTTGGTGACAATGTATACATAATGGCTACACTGCTGGACCCATCGTTCTGCCTGTTCTGGCTTGATCATGATGTCCTCATCCCACATGAAGATAAAGCTGAATTGAAGGAGTGTCTGATTGGTAGGTACAATGCATTGCAACATGCAACGTTTTCTATGCCACTTGCATTCAAATAATAATAATTTGTTTTCATGTATAATGTATCCTGTTATATTCTTTGATTATATACATAATTTTTTTCACTGAGGCGCAGAAAGTCACCGTTACGTAGAGCAGTAGTGGAGAAGAAGAAGAACAACCACCTGCCAAAACCTCCAGACTGTTCTCTGGCTAGAAGAAAGGAGGCATAAAGTAATCTTTCAGAGCAGAGATTATTCGCTACATTCAAGTATCTTCTGATGAAAATGAAGTTGATTGCTTGGATTTTTGGAGAATCCATGCAAAAGACTTTCCGAGGCTCAAGCAGGTAGCAATGACAGTGTTGGCTGTGCCTGCCACCAGTGCCCCAGTGGGGAGAGTGTTTAGTCATGGAGGTCTCATCATGCGCCCTCATCGTGCCAGGCTCAGCGCAAGAACGCTGACAAACTTGATCTTTCTGAAATGTAACCTGTCTGCAACAGAACTGTTCTCTGTCTTAGGGCACAGGACGTAATTTGCTACTTGTAACAGGAAATGGTGTTTCTGTTGTTAAGTGTCCAGGTCAGTAAGTATATTTTAGGTATATAGAACACTTTAGTAGTGCTGTTATTGAACAGTTATCAGTCATTTTAGGTTACATTTATACTTGTCATTTATCTTCCCTCCCCTCCAGATTTTCTGTTTGTGTGACAGAATGAAGTGAAATATAGACAATGTCTGCCACAAAATACCACGCACTTTAAAATGTTATGTTTGCTTTTATTCATATCCGGTACAGTTACTTTTATTCATGTAAACTGTCTACATTATTAAAGGAAATGTATTTTGATTTAAATAGTGCCTGATGTGCTTTCTTTCATACAAGTATGGACTAATGAAGGGAGTCTCTTCAAATAATTTACGAGGTTTATAGAACTAACCCACAGCAGGCAGAAAGCCATTACCAAAAGGGACTTGAGACTTGACTTAGACTTGGCCCTAAAATACTTGAGACTTGACTTAGACTTGGCCCTAAAAGACTTGAGACTTGACTTTGACTTGACCCTAAAAGACTTGAGACTTGACTTAGACTTGGCCTTAAAAGACTTGAGACTTGACTTAGACTTGGCACTAGAAGACTTGAGACTTGACATAGACTTGGCCCTAAAAGACTTGA
Source organism: Coregonus lavaretus (assembly GCF_964263955.1). Lineage (NCBI taxonomy): Eukaryota > Metazoa > Chordata > Actinopteri > Salmoniformes > Salmonidae > Coregonus > Coregonus lavaretus. The sequence continues at coordinate 14,507 of NW_028163851.1, read as the reverse complement.
GACTTGACTTAGACTTGGCCCAAAAGACTTGAGACTTGACTTAGACTTGGCCCTAAAAGACTTGAGACGTGACTTAGATTGGCCCTAAAAGACTTAAGACTTGACTTAGACTTGGCCCTAAAAGACTTGAGACTTGACTTAGACTTGGCCCTAAAAGACTTGAGACTTGACTTAGACTTGGCCCTAAAAGACTTGAGACTTGACTTAGACTTGGCCCTAAAAGACTTGAGACTTGACTTAGACTTGGCCCTAAAAGACTTGAGACTTGACTTAGACTTGCCCCTAAAAGACTTGAGACTTGACTTAGACTTGGCCCAAAAAAGACTTGAGACTTGACTTAGACTTGGCCCTAAAAGACTTGAGACTTGACTTAGACTTGGCCCTAAAAGACTTGAGACTTGACTTAGACTTGGCACTAGAAGACTTGAGACTTGACATAGACTTGGCCCTAAAAGACTTGAGACTTGACTTAGACTTGGCCCAAAAGACTTGAGACTTGACTTAGACTTGGCCCTAAAAGACTTGAGACGTGACTTAGATTGGCCCTAAAAGACTTAAGACTTGACTTAGACTTGGCCCTAAAAGACTTGAGACTTGACTTAGACTTGGCCCTAAAAGACTTGAGACTTGACTTAGACTTGGCCCTAAAAGACTTGAGACTTGACTTAGACTTGGCCCTAAAAGACTTGAGACTTGACTTAGACTTGGCCCTAAAAGACTTGAGACTTGACTTAGACTTGCCCCTAAAAGACTTGAGACTTGACTTAGACTTGGCCCAAAAAAGACTTGAGACTTGAATTAGACTTGCCCCTAAAAGACTTGAGACTTGACTTAGACTTGCCCCTAAAAGACTTGAGACTTGACTTAGACTTGGCCCTAAAAGACTTGAGACTTGACTTAGACTTGGCCCTAAAAGACTTGACACTTGACTTGGACTCTACCTCAAAGACTTGTGAACATATCTGCCCTATATTGCACTCTTCTTTTGAGCAGGGCCCATAGGGTCAGAAGTAGTGCACTTTATAGGGAATAGGGTGCCACTTGGGATGCAGCCCTGGTGTTTACAACCTGGTTTCTCTCGCTGGTCTTAAGGGGGTTTGGTCTGGTTCATAAATAGGGTGACGTTCTCGGCTCCGCCATCTGCCAAGAGGACCTCATGATGCTGCAGCCCAATTATTCATCCTTGTGGAATCGACCGCCGACAGAACTGGGGCGCAGCAGAAACTCCTGGGCTGCGTCCCAAATGGCACCCCTATTCCCTTTCTATTGCAGCACCTTTGATCAGGGCCCATAGGGCTCTAGTCAAAAGTAGTGCACTCTATAGGGAATAGGGTGCTATTTTGGACGCAGGCCTGGAGGTGCCTGAGGACCGCCTCCTTCTCCGCCCCTTCCTTCGCCACCTCCCTTTCCCCTGTAATATCCTCTATGCTGTTGGAGTGTGATAATCCGATGTGAACATATGCCGCCAGTGCCTCCATTATGGAGAAGTATGAGGCCATTTAGTGCTGGGCTGTGGCTGGGTGTGCGCCTGCTCTGGTTCCTGCCATTTAATATTACTGTGTTAGTGATGCTGCTGCAAGGGTGTGTGTGTGTGTGTGTGAATGTGTGTGTATTTGTGACTGTGTGTGTGTATGTGTGACTGTGTGTGTGTGTGTGTGTGTTTGTGTGTGTTTAACTATACTTACTAGTAAACAAACATTTGACAAATGGGGGACATTATGTTAGTCGCCACAAGGAAAAAGGCTATTTCTACATTTACATTTACATTTACGTCATTTAGCAGATGCTCTTATCCAGAGCGACTTACAAATTAACACCTTATAGCCAGTGGGATAACCACTTTACAATGTGTTTTTTTTATTTATTTTTTGGGGGGGGGGGGGTAAGGGAGGGGTAGAATGATTACTTTATCCTATCCCAGGTATTCCTTAAAGAGGTGGGGTTTCAAATTTACATTTACATTTTTACATTTTAGTCATTTAGCAGACGCTCTTATCCAGAGCGACTTACAGGAGCAATTAGGGTTGAGTGCCTTGCTCAAGGGCACATTTACGTCATTTAGCAGACGCTCTTATCCAGAGCGACTCACCAATTGGTGCGTTCACCCTATAGCCAGTGGGATAACCACTTTACAAATGTCTCCGGAAGGTGGTGAGTGACTCCGCTGTCCTGGCGTCGTGAGGGAGCTTGTTCCACCATTGGGGTGCCAGAGCAGCGAACAGTTTTGACTGGGCTGAGCGGGAACTATGCTTCCGCAGAGGAAGGGGAGCCAGCAGGCCAGAGGTGGATGAACGCAATGCCCTCGTTTGGGTGTAGGGACTGATCAGAGCCTGAAGGTACGGAGGTGCCGTTCCCCTCACAGCTCCATAGGCAAGCACCATGGTCTTGTAACAGATGCGAGCTTCAACTGGAAGCCAGTGGAGTGTGCGGAGGAGGGGGGTGACGTGAGAGAACTTGGGAAGGTTGAACACCAGACGGGCTGCGGCATTCTGGATGAGTTGTAGGGGTTTAATGGCACAGGCAGGGAGCCCAGCCAACAGCGAGTTGCAGTAATCCAGACGGGAGATGACAAGTGCCTGGATTAGGACCTGTGCCGCTTCCTGTGTAAGGCAGGGTCGTACTCTCCGAATGTTGTAGAGCATGAACCTACAGGATCAGGTCACCGCCTTGATGTTAGCGGAGAACGACAGGGTGTTGTCCAGGGTCACGCCAAGGCTCTTCGCACTCTGGGAGGAGGACACAACGGAGTTGTCAACCGTGATGGCGAGATCATGGAACAGGCAGTCTTTCCCCGGGAGGAAGAGCAGCTCCGTCTTGCCAAGGTTCAGCTTGAGGTGGTGATCCGTCATTTCTAGAGGGTTTAGGGTTAGGGTTAGGGTTAAATTAGTGTTAGGGTTAGAATTGGTGTTAGGGTTAGAATTGGTGTTAGGGTTAAGGTTAGAATTAGTGTTAAGGTTAGAATTAGTGTTAAGGTTAGAATCAGTGTTAAGGCTAGAATTAGTGTTAAGGCTAGGGTTAGAATTAGTGTTAGGGTTAGGGTTAGAATTAGTGTTAGGGTTAGGGTTAGAATTAGTGTTAGGGTTAGGGTTAGAATTAGTGTTAGGGTTAGGGTTAGAATTAGTGTTAGGGTTAGGGTTAGAATTAGTGTTAGGGTTAGGGTTAGAATTAGTGTTAGGGTTAGGGTTAGAATTAGTGTTAGGGTTAGAATTAGTGTTAGGTTTAAGGTTAGAATTAATGTTAGGGTTAAGGTTAGAATTAGTGTCAGGGTTAGGGTTAGAATTAGTGTTAGGTTTAAGGTTAGAATTAATGTTAGGGTTAGGGTTAGAATTAGTGTTAGGGTTAGAATTAGTGTTGTGTGTGTGTGTGTGTGTGTCTACACAAGTTGTCTTATCTAGGATATTATTATTATTGTTAGCCCAAACCAAGCCTTTCTTCAACAATTTCTAAGATATTACATCACTTCGCTGACAGACAGAACATATATGGAAATCACAAAGTCTAAAACTATAAAATGAACCAATACAACTTTAATGATATCCTGAGAAGGTAACCCATTTACAGAAGGGTATGGAAAAGCTTTCTGCAGGTGTCACGTATACGCAGGGAGTCAGGATCAGGTGCAGAAGGAGAGTTTAATAACAATGACGCAAGGCAAATGAACAAAACAGGGGGAGTGTACTGAACATGAAAACAAACCAATACTGCCTGATGAATGAGGCTACTGAGGGCTAAATAAAGGGAAGGTAATGATGAAGTCCAGGTGTGGGTAATAATGGGGAGAAGATGTGGGTAATAATGGGGAGTAGGTGTGGGTATTAATGGGGAGCAGGTGTGGGTAATAATGGGGAGTAGGTGTGGATAATAATGGGGAGTAGGTGTGGATAATAATGGGGAGCAGGTGTGGGTAATAATGGGGAGCAGGTGTGGGTATTAATGGGGAGCGGGTGTGGGTAATAATGGGGAGCAGGTGTGGGTAATAATGGGGAGTAGGTGTGGATAATAATGGGGAGTAGGTGTGGATAATAATGGGGAGCAGGTGTGGGTAATAATGGGGTGCAGGTGTGGGTAATAATGGGGAGTAAGTGTGGGTAATAATGGGGAGCAGATGTGGGTAATAAAGGGGAGCAGGTGTGGGTATTGATGGGGAGCAGGTGTGGGTAATAATGGGGAGCAGGTGTGGGTAATAATGGGGAGCAGATGTGGGTAATAATGGGGAGCAGGTGTGGGTAATAATGGGGAGCAGGTGTGGGTAATGATGGGGAGCAGGTGTGGGTAATAATGGGGAGCAGGTGTGGGTATTAATGGGAGCAGGTGTGGGTAATAATGGGGAGTAGGTGTGGGTAATGATGGGGAGCAGGTGTGGGTAATAATGGGGATCAGGTGTGGGTAATAATGGGGAGCAGGTGTGGGTATTAATGGGGAGCAGGTGTGGGTAATAATGGGGAGTAGGTGTGGGTAATAATGGGGATCAGGTGTGGGTAATAATGGGGAGCAGGTGTGGATAATAATGGGGAGAAGGTGTGGGTAATAATGGGGAGTAGGTGTGGGTAATAATGGGGAGCGGGTGTGGGTAATAATGGGGAGCGGGTGTGGGTAATAATGGGGAGTAGGTGTGGATAATAATGGGGAGCAGGTGTGGGTATTAATGGGGAGCGGGTGTGGGTAATAATGGGGAGCAGGTGTGGGTAATAATGGGGAGCAGGTGTGGGTAATAATGGGAGCAGGTGTGGGTAATAATGGGAGCAGGTGTGGGTAATAATGGGGAGCAGGTGTGGGTATTAATGGGGAGCAGGTGTGGGTAATAATGGGGAGCAGGTGTGGGTAATAATGGGGAGCAGATGTGGGTACTAATGGGGAGCAGGTGTGGGTAATAATGTGGAGCAGGTGTGGGTATTAATGGGAGCAGGTGTGGGTATTAATGGGGAGCAGGTGTGGGTATTAATGGGAGAAGGTGTGGGTAATAATGGGGAGCAGGTGTGGGTAATAATGGGGAGCAGGTGTGGATATTAATGGGGAGCAGGTGTGGGTAATAATGGGGAGCAGGTGTGGGTATTAATGGGGAGCAGGTGTGGGTAATAATGGGGAGAAGGTGTGGGTAATAATGGGGAGCAGGTGTGGGTATTAATGGGGAGCAGGTGTGGGTATTAATGGGGAGTAGGTGTGGGTATTAATGGGGAGCAGGTGTGGGTAATAATGGGGAGCAGGTGTGGGTATTAATGGGGAGCAGGTGTGGGTAATAATGGGGAGCAGGTGTGGGTATTAATGGGAGCAGGTGTGGGTAATAATGGGGAGTAGGTGTGGGTAATAATGGGGAGGAGGTGTGGGTAATAATGGGGAGCAGGTGTGGGTAATAATGGGGAGCAGGTGTGGGGGCAGGTGTGGGTAATAATGGGGAGCAGGTGTGGGTAATAATGGGGAGCAGGTGTGGGTAATAATGGGGAGCAGGTGTGGGTAATAATGGGGAGCAGGTGTGGGTATTAATGGGGAGCAGGTGTGGGTAATAATGGGGATCAGGTGTGGGTAATAATGGGGAGCAGGTGTGGGTATTAATGGGAGCAGGTGTGGGTATTAATGGGGAGTAGGTGTGGGTAATAATGGGGAGCAGGTGTGGGTATTAATGGGAGCAGGTGTGGGTAATAATGGGGAGAAGGTGTGGGTATTAATGGGAGTAGGTGTGGGTAATAATGGGGAGCAGGTGTGGGTATTAATGGGAGCAGGTGTGGGTAATAATGGGGAGCAGGTGTGGGTAATAATGGGGAGCAGGTGTGGGTAATAATGGGGAGTAGGTGTGGGTAATAATGGGGAGTTGGTGTGGGTAGTAATGGGGAGCAGGTGTGGGTAATAATGGGGAGCAGGTGTGGGTAATAATGGGGAGCAGATGTGGGTAATAATGGGGAGCAGGTGTGGGTAATAATGGGGAGTGGGTGTGGGTAATAATGGGGAGTTGGTGTGGGTAGTAATGGGGAGCAGGTGTGGGTAATAATGGGGAGCAGGTGTGGGTAATAATGGGGAGCAGATGTGGGTAATAATGGGGAGCAGGTGTGGATAATAATGGGGAGAAGGTGTGGGTAATAATGGGGAGCAGGTGTGGGTAATAATGGGGAGCAGTTGTGGGTAATAATGGGGAGCAGGTGTGGGTAATAATGGGGAGCAGGTGTGGGTAATAATGGGGAGCAGGTGTGGGTAATAATGGGGAGTAGGCGTGGGTAATAATGGGGAGCAGGTGTGGGTAATAATGGGGAGCAGGTGTGGGTAATAATGGGGAGTAGGTGTGGGTAATAATGGGGAGTAGGTGTGGGTAATAATGGGGAGCAGGTGTGGGTAATAATGGGGAGTAGGTGTGGGTAATAATGGGGACACGTGTGGGTAATAATGGTTGCCAGGGCCGGTGGTTAGTAGACCGGCAACGTCGACCGCTGGAGAGAGGGAGTAGGAGTGACAGCAGGGTCAACACTGTAGCCTGGTCCCTTTTGGCAAGACAGCACAAACAGATCCAGGACCAGGCTAACTACACCTTGTGGTCCTCTGTAGCTCAATTGGTAGAGCATGGCGCTTGTAATGCCAGGGTAGTGGGTTCGATCCCCGGGACCACCCATACGTAAAAATGTATGCACACATGACTGTAAGTCGCTTTGGATGAAAGCGTCTGCTAAATGCCATATTATTATTATTTTTGCTTTGAGAATACACATCAGATTCATTTGTTTCACACATTGCCATACACCTTTTCCTATGAGAACAACGTTACTATAGACACTGATTCCTCACCATACAGTACATATCTATATCAGGGTGACAGAGATGAGAACATCCCAACATCCCAAGTGGTTAGCTGCCTGTTAGAGGGGCTCTATCATCAGCTCACAGGACCAAGGCACGTATTCATAAAGCACCTACGAGTAGGATCAGGAGCCCTTGTCCACGTGGTCCTCTGTAGCTCAGCTGGTAGAGCACGGCGCTTGTAACACCAGGGTAGTGGGTTCGATCCACGGGACCACCCATACACACAAAATAAAAAAAAGATGCACGCATGACTGTAAGTCGCTTTGGATAAAAGCGTCTGCTAAATGCCATATTATTATTATTATAATCGTATTCATTACGGCAAAACTGATCCCAGATCAACAATCCCTACTCTGAGACGCTCTATGAATAATTTGATGGGATCTGGGCTGCAACTGTGATGACTGCTGCTCCTAATAATAACAACAGGCCCCAGAACAGCCTGATGACTGTAGACTACCGGGTCCTGTAGACTCAGCTCACTGCCAGGCTGTCTGAGGGCCTTACTGAGTGACCACGTTGCCTGTCCTACAGCCACCTTCTCTAAAACAGAGTCATTTCTCTGTAAGCACTCCAGCCAGTGCCTTCTCTGTGACGAACTGCGAAGAAAGCTACTTAGCAGCACCTCCATAGCACTTGCTGTAACACTGCATCTGTCTGTGAAGAAAACCACGGCAGGCAAGGCTATATATAGTATAGTGTGTCCATGGGGTGTTAAAGAGTGTTCCCCAGATATACAAGTCTGTTGCCTTGTGGTTGAATGGTTGGAATAAGATCAAAATGAAAACAAACTCATCCCACTAAACTGACATTCACTCTCTCTCCCCTCATCCCTCTCTCACTCCCTCCACACTCTCTCTCCCCTCATCCCTCTCTCACTCCCTCCACACTCTCTCCCCTCATCCCTCTCTCACTCCCTCCACACTCTTTCTCCCTCAAACCTCTTTCCCTCCGTTCACTCTCCCTCATGCCGCTCTCCCTACCTAGCCAACTGTCACACCATGAGAGACAGGTCAGACCCTCTACCTAGCCAACTGTCACACCATGAGAGACAGGTCAGACCCTCTACCTAGCCAACTGTCACACCATGAGAGACAGGTCAGACCCTCTACCTAGCCAACTGTCACACCATGAGAGACAGGTCAGACCCTCTACCTAGCCAACTGTCACACCATGAGAGACATGTCAGACCCTCTACCTAGCCAACTGTCACACCATGAGAGACAGGTCAGACCCTCTACCTAGCCAACTGTCACGCCATGAGAGACAGGTCAGACCCTCTACCTAGCCAACTGTCACACCATGAGAGACAGGTCAGACCCTCTACCTAGCCAACTCTCACACCACGAGAGACAGGTCAGACCCTCTACCTAGCCAACTGTCACGCCATGAGAGACAGGTCAGACTCTCTACCTAGCCAACTATCACACCATGAGAGACAGGTCAGATCCTCTACCTAGCCAACTGTCACACCATGAGAGACAGGTCAGACCCTCTACCTAGCCAACTGTCACACCATGAGAGACAGGTCAGACCCTCTACCTAGCCAACTGTCACACCATGAGAGACAGGTCAGACCCTCTACCTAGCCAACTGTCACACCATGAGAGACAGGTCAGACTCTCTACCTAGCCAACTGTCACACCATGAGAGACAGGTCAGACCCTCTACCTAGCCAACTGTCACACCATGAGAGACATGTCAGACCCTCTACCTAGCCAACTGTCACACCATGAGAGACAGGTCAGACCCTCTACCTAGCCAACTGTCACGCCATGAGAGACAGGTCAGACTCTCTACCTAGCCAACTATCACACCATGAGAGACAGGTCAGATCCTCTACCTAGCCAACTGTCACACCATGAGAGACAAGTCAGACCCTCTACCTAGCCAACTGTCACACCATGAGAGACAGGTCAGACCCTCTACCTAGCCAACTGTCACACCATGAGAGACAGGTCAGACCCTCTACCTAGCCAACTCTCACACCACGAGAGACAGGTCAGACCCTCTACCTAGCCAACTGTCACGCCATGAGAGACAGGTCAGACTCTCTACCTAGCCAACTATCACACCATGAGAGACAGGTCAGATCCTCTACCTAGCCAACTGTCACACCATGAGAGACAGGTCAGACCCTCTACCTAGCCAACTATCACACCATGAGAGACAGGTCAGACCCTCTACCTAGCCAACTGTCACACCATGAGAGACAGGTCAGACCCTCTACCTAGCCAACTGTCACACCATGAGAGACAGGTCCTCTACCTAGCCAACTGTCACACCATGAGAGACAGGTCAGACCCTCTACCTAGCCAACTGTCACACCATGAGAGACAGGTCCTCTACCTAGCCAACTGTCACACCATGAGAGACAGGTCAGACCCTCTACCTAGCCAACTGTCACACCATGAGAGACAGGTCAGACCCTCTACCTAGCCAACTGTCACACCATGAGAGACAGGTCAGATCCTCTACCTAGCCAACTGTCACACCATGAGAGACAGGTCAGACCCTCTACCTAGCCAACTGTCACGCCATGAGAGACAGGTCAGACCCTCTACCTAGCCAACTGTCACGCCATGAGAGACAGGTCAGACCCTCTACCTAGCCAACTGTCACACCATGAGAGACAGGTCAGACCCTCTACCTAGCCAACTGTCACACCATGAGAGACAGGTCAGACCCTCTACCTAGCCAACTGTCACACCATGAGAGACAGGTCAGACCCTCTACCTAGCCAACTGTCACGTAGGAAATAAAGAGTCATTTCGAGGTGTATGAAGAGGTCATGGATGGACAGTTTTTGGACAGGAATCTCCTGAGCGTTTGACAGCTGTATGATGGTAGTTTACCGGACCACTAAAGACCCAGACTGCTCCTCAGTTCATCATATCTTTATGATGTGTCTTTATCTCATGGAACTACACTCTCTACTTCTTGATCTTCAGAGATTCACTTTCACAGGGTGAGAAACAGACGCAGTGTGTAGCCAAGGACATTTAATACCTCAGTACAGAGTAGCACAGCAACTCATTCTCACCACAGTACCACAGTGGTAAAACAACTCATTCACACTAGAGGTCTTCATGGGTCCAAAAAGATGGACCCATACCGAAATGGACCTGGGGCTTTCCCACCAGGACCCGAGTACAATTAGACCCAGTCTGATCCGATCGAATTGATGGAATCAGCAGAAAAGTCATTTTTTGTAAGCTAATGTATTAACCGGAGCTGATGCCGTGGGAGAGGAGGGAGAGAGGTGCCGCTCTAGCAGGCGGGGGAGGGGCCATACTGTGAGCGAGTGACATGGGGAGCAGGGAGGGAGATATGAGAGACAGCAACCTTATCAAATACCAAACCAACCAAGCCGACTCGTGACTAATAGCTGCCATAGCTAGGTTGTTTATCATCCAACATGATTACATAGTACCTGTCTTGACTGCATCAAACCGGGAGAAGATAGTTAAGCTAATTGAGGCTGCAGTGCATGCCCCAAAGCTCCCCACCACAAGCCCCAAAGCTCCCCACCACAAGCCCCAAAGCCCATGATTCCGCCTGAAATCTAAATGAGAACATCCTCCTCAGCTGCCTGGCAACCATCGCTGGGGCAACGGCAGCATCTGTGGCCTCTACAGAGAGGGCAGTGTGGGGTGGGGTGGGGTTGGCAGGAAGAGGACGCTATTTGGTTCTATGGGTGCTAGACTGGGCAGAGGATGGGACAGGGGGCTTGTTAAGACATGGATGGCCATTGGCCAGACAGCCCACCAACCAACCGCCCGCTGATGTAGCATTGTGATCAACATCAATATCATCACCACCAACAGAGGCCCATCTCAACCAGCTGGCCCCTTAACCTACCTCCATATACTCTAGTGTACTAATATGTATGCATGCACTGCAAAACACCACATGTTGTGCGAACATGGACTCAATTGAATTGGGCTGGGTAGGGGATGGGCATGTGGCTTGTTTTGGCATGGAGGACCAGACTGGCCAAACTGCACCCTGATGTAGCATCGTCGTCATCACCATCACCACCAACAGAGACCCATCTCAACCAACTGGCCCCTGCATCTTGACACACACCAGGTTGCATTCTGAGAGAAAAACAATGACTCACGTAGGTTACAACAAATGTTGAGTGATCGTGGACTCAAAATGAATTGAAGGAATATGAAGAAGAAAATAATGCCTTTCGTGAACTAACACTCGTCCTTTACTCCCCCCCCCCTAACACTCGTCCTTTACCCCCCCCCCAACACTCGTCCTTTACTCCCCCATCTCCCCCCTAACACTCATCCTTTATTCCCCCCCCTCCCCCCTAACACTCGTCCTTTACTCCCCCCCCCTAACACTCGTCCTTTACTCCCCCCCCCACCCCCGTAACACTCGTCCTTTACTCCCCCCCACCCCCCTAACACTCGTCCTTTACTCCCCCCCCCTAACACTCGTCCTTTACTCCCCCCCCTCCCCCCTTACTAGCTCTGACTCTGCTGATAGCCACTTTATTGAGGGAAAATGTACTTCCTATGACTGTGATATGTGGTTGTCCCACCTAGCTATCTTAAGACGGATGCCCTAAATGTAAGTCGCTCTGGATAAGAGCGTCTGCTAAATGACTAAAATGTAAAAATGCAAAATGTAAATGTATTTTGTTATATAGTCTAATATGTATTAATATGACAAAAACACCATGTTTTATGATCATGGACTCAAATTAATATAAATGAACAAAGATTTCAAAACATTTCAACTTCATATTCATAATCTCCAGCACCACCCCAACATAAACATATATGAAAATTGTGCGTTTCTATGTTTGGTAGTAAAAAATAGGAATATAAGTGTTTCCAATGACATCATCGGTGTGCATCGTGTGATTTTGTAGCTCAATTGTGTGGTCCTCTGTAGCTCAATTGGTAGAGCACGGCGCTTGTAACGCCAGGGTAGTGGGTTCAATCCCCTGGACCACCCATACGTAAAAATGTATGCACACATGACTGTAAGCCGCTCTGGATAAGAGCGTCTGCTAAATGGTATATTATTATTTTAACCAATTATGAGAAGGCATGTCCTACTAATTGCCTACTAATTGTCTACTAATTGGTTGATGATGTCATTGGAAACACTTATCTTTCTCTGTCTTTTTTTTTTTACTACAAAACATAGAAATGCGTCATTTTCACATACAGCATGTTGATGTTGGGGTGGTGCCGGAGAGGGTGAATATGAAATAGAACATTTCTAAAAATGTCCCTTTAACCAACGCTCATATAGTCGACCCTTCTAATGTGTACTACCTATTAGCTGTGCTGCTACCGGGTATATTGGAGGATGTGTTCTGAGGAGGGAAAAGAAGGACTGACGTAGGTCAAAACAGCAGAAACACCCCCATGTTGTGCGAGCATGGATTTAAATGTGTATACCTATTAGGTGTTCTGTTGCATGGTAGGGTAACCATAAATATGTGCGTCATACCGCGGTGAGTAATAGCATTAGCTTCAATCATTTCCTTGGATCCGATTAACGGAGTCCTGGACACACAAACACACACACACACACACACACACACACACACACACACACACACACACACACACACACCTCAGAGATAAGAGCAAAAGCAGCTTACCTCACCACTCAAGTCAATCAGAGAGAGGGAATATAGAGAATGTCGCACCGCACCAGTCAGATTGATTATCTACAGGGGTTGGGGGGGCGATAAACGACGTAACACCCCAGAGGGGCGTTAGGCAACAGGCTTTTGATACTGTGACACTGGTTCCTGCTGAATGTAGCCTCATGTCATCGGAGGTGAGTAAATGCAGTGTCTCTGATTATAGTTATCAGTATCTCTGCCTGAAGCTGGGACAGAGGAACAACAGGAAACAATTAACAATACCAGAACACAAGCACACACACATCAATTACACACACATCCTCAAAAAAATACATTTTTTCATTTTTTGATGTTAGCCTCCACCGTCATTATATTGGAAGTCTTTCAGCACAAATGTAACCACTTCCACCACTGGAGATCAAACTAAGCACAGTCCATCATTTAAACAAATCTATCATAGTAGTTTTCCATCAAAGCAACTCAGTTTATAGATACATCCAAAACAAGTCAGCTCATAATAATCATATAAGCTAGTGTGAGCAGGGACACCAAAGGTCCTCTGAAATCCATCTGTGACATGTGACATGGCTGTCGTTGGCTTGGCGTCCACAAAGGGGTGTTTTGATGCTGCGCTGCTCTCAGTCTCAGGGTCAGTAGCTTACTGTGTGAGTTTAGAGGCCTCTGTTGTCAGACTAGACTACCAGGAATGAACTGGGCCATGACACTAGACTACCAGGAAGGAATTGGGCCATGATACTAGACTACCAGGAAGGAACTGGGCCATGACACTAGACTACCAGGAAGGAACTGGGCCATGATACTAGACTACCAAGAATGAACTGGGCCATGACACTAGACTACCAGGAAGGAATTGGGCCAGGATACTAGACTACCAGGAAGGAACTGGGCCAGGATACTAGACTACCAGGAATGAACTGGGCCATGATACTAGACTACCAGGAAGGAACTGGGCCATGATACTAGACTACCAGGAAGGAACTGGGCCATGACACTAGACTACCAGGAAGGAACTGGGCCATGATACTAGACTACCAAGAATGAACTGGGCCATGACACTAGACTACCAGGAAGGAATTGGGCCAGGACACTAGACTACCAGAAGGAACTGGGCCAGGATACTAGACTACCAGGAATGAACTGGGCCATGACACTAGACTACCAGGAAGGAACTGGGCCATGACACTAGACTACCAGGAAGGAACTGGGCCATGATACTAGACTACCAGGAATGAACTGGGCCATGACACTAGACTACCAGGAAGAACTGGGCCATGACACTAGACTACCAGAAGGAACAGGGCCATGATACTAGACTACCAGGAAGGAACTGGGCCAGGATACTAGACTACCAGGAATGAACTGGGCCAGGATACTAGACTACCAGGAAGGAACTGGGCCATGATACTAGACTACCAGGAATGAACTTGGCCATAGTAGCTTCCTAGGAGCCAGAATGTCTGTGTGAAACTTAGCTGAACTGTTTGATGTGAAAACATCCTCATGGAAAGATGGCAGAGCTTGTTCGCTCACTCTCTGGCTCTCTCTCTATCTCACATGCCTTGCAAGCTGAATGTTTTAAAAACATATATCTTTAGTTGAAACTATTCCACCAAGGGTATATAAGTTCCATTGATAAGTCTATTGACTATATACAACTTTGGAATCTCCTTTCAGAATTGGCACTAATCAAATTGGCTTTGACTCCCTTTTAGATTTTAGACTTACTTTTCTCCTCCTGTTAATCCATGGAGGAGAGGAGGAGAGGAGGAGTGTGGGAGAAGTTGTTCACAGCTTTTGTACTTGATATGTGATTTTAAGGATCAAGGCCTTGGGTTAACACTACTGAAGGACAGTCACGCATGGCCGAGAGAGAGAGAGAGAAATGGGCAGAGAGAGAGAGAGAGAGACAGAGAGAGAGATAACTGGGTAGAGAGAGAGAGAGAGAGAGGAGAGAGAGAGAGAGAGCGAGAGAGAGAGAGAGAGAGAGAGAGAGAGAGAGAGAGAGAGAGAGAGAGAGAGAAAGAGAGAGAGAGAAGGGCATGTTGGACCAAAAATAGAGAGGTAAAGTGCTGCCCCCATT
>NW_028163852.1:132500-178824 GCF_964263955.1 Coregonus lavaretus | reverse complement strand
GCATTGTATTTCCTGATCTACTGAACTGATGGAACAGATTGATTTTGAGTGTAGTTGATAGTGTCATTGATACTGTTCTTACATTGTCAATACTATTGTTATGTAGGCCTGCTTTATGACAACATTGTTAATAATACTGTTATGTAGGCCTGCTTTATGAAGACATTGTCAATAATACCGTTATGTAGGCCTGCTTTATGAAGACATTGTCAATAATACCGTTATGTAGGCCTGCTTTATGAAGACATTTTCAATAATACTGTTATGTAGGCCTGCTTTATGAAGACATTGTCAATAATATTGTTATGTAGGCCTGCTTTATGAAGACATTGTCAATAATACCGTTATGTAGGCCTGCTTTATGAAGACTTTGTCAATAATACTGTTATGTAGGCCTGCTTTATGGGCCTGCTTTATGAAGACATTGTCAATAATATTGTTATGTAGGCCTGCTTTATGAAGACGTTGTCAATAATACTGAATCTTACTGTCTTAGAGATGAATGACTGCATACACTATTTTTCATTCTGTACTGCCTACTGTTTAATGCAGGGTTTCCCAAACTCGGTCCTGGGGACCCCAAGGGGTGTACATTTAGGCTTTAATCGGGTACTACGCAGCTGATTTCAAATAATCAACTCATCATCAAGCTTTGATTATTTGAATCAGCTGTGCAGTGCTAGGGCAAAAACCAAAACGTGCACCCAGGACCGAGTTTGGGTAACACTGGTTTAATGTATGATCAGACATTTAGTGTAAAGTCCTTTTGAGTGCTCCGTCAGCATTGAGTGAGGACTGCCTGCTGTATGCATTCTTGTAAGGTTAGCCTTATACATCTAGCATTGCTAGAACATATCGCTGCAGGGGAGCTGACATGGAGTCATATTCAGTCAATGATTATGTTTACATACACACTAATCATTCTATATTAAACTGATTATGGTGGAAGGCTGAGTATGGCATTAGTCATGTAAACACCTTACTCTGCTTATTTTAATCAGCTTAAGGTCATAATTTAAGTAAGAATACGCCGATTAACTAGAGTCGATGTCTGCGCACCCGCATCAATCAAGTTAGCATAATAAAAAACTACTCATAAAAATCTGCCTGTTTAAGCTAGAGATATCTGGGCTGCATGTCAATCCACCGCATCCGCATCTGCTGTGTGTATTTTTTTACTTCTTTAATATTGCAGATATAATTTTTTTTTCTTTTTTATTAATTCTTTTTATCCTTATTTTTTTTCATTTTTTGGGGGGGGGGGGGGTGGGGGGGGGGATGGATCAGCTTAATATTGCAGATAGATTGTATCTTCTATCAATGTAATTGTCTGCATCACTTCCAATCCCCCATGTTTTTTATTTTTAATTTTTTATTTATTTTTATATATATACTCCCCTTTATTACTTTTCAACCCCACCATCCTTTCCCTACTTGGAGTAAATTAGTGAACAACAATGCCCAGGCCTCTACTTCCGGTCTATACTTACTATCTACACCTTATGGACAGAGTTAATTTTACAATAATTCTATTATATATATATATATATATATATATATATATATATATATATATATATATATATATTTTTTTGCTCCTGAACTTCTTCTACTCTCAACCTCTCTGATCATTTTCATGATGTCCATCCGGTTTGCTTCTATATGCCATATCTTTCTAACTGTGCTCTTTCCCAAAAGCTCCCAACATACAACCTATATACTTATTATGGACACAGTATGCTTACATTATTAGCTATCTTTGTTATTATTTGTTGTTATTTGTTATTAGTCCCATCCTTCAACTCTATTCAATACCTCCCATCTATCTCTTAACACCATCCATATAGGATTTCTATTTGCCATATATATTTCAACCGTACTGTGATGTTTTACAAAAGTTCTGAACCTTTCTATTCTCATTGCTTCTACAGATTGTGAATTAAAAATAAACATTTTTGCTAAAAGTATTATTATATTATTGATTGATTGACTATGACTTTTCAGATCACCCAGTAATGCTATCTGCAAGGTTAGTTCCAGGTAAATATTGCAATCCTTTAGCCATTCCTGGACCTGTGTCCAAAAACAAGCTACAAGCTGCAGATAGATTGTAGCTTCCATCAATGTGCAGTGGCTTGCGAAAGTATTCACCCCCCTTGGCATTTTTCCTATTTTGTTGCCTTACAACCTGGAATTAAAATGGATTTTTGGGGGGTTTGTATCTACATGCTTTGTAAGTAGGAAAACCTGCAAAATCGGCAGTGTATCAAATACTTGTTCTCCCCACTGTATATATATATATATCTCTTTTTAAAATATATTTTCCTTGATAATTTTACGCTAACCCAACCACCCCTCCCCTAATTTGAGTAAACTAATGAACAACAACATTTAGGCTTCTACTTCCAGCTTATACACACTATATACATTTTACGGACACAATCTATTTTACAATAGTTATATTTTGTTTGTTTTTAGTCCTGTCTTTCCTCTACCCTCAATCTCTCATATCTATTTTTGATGTCCATCCGAAACATCTGCGGTGTTTGTCAGACCAGGAGACATCCCGAAAATTGGTCTTCTCACGAAAATGTCTGTAGTGTCCGAACGGGCTACAAACTAATATGACCCATATATGGTGAGATGCTCACTAACACGTACATGTCATTTTGCTCTAGGACGTCCACAAGCCTCACAAGACTCGTCTGAAGGTAGCCCGGTACCAGTTAAAACAATATATGGTAGTATATATGGAAGTACTGTAGTGCCAAAGAAAAGGGGTTAAATATGAAAAACAATACAAATAATTTCATGAGCTTTCTTAAATCTCTCAGATACAGGACACTTCAAAACATATTTCCTTTTGATTTATTTTTACATGTATGAATATGTTATTCAATGCATTTCTATGAGCTAATAGCAGTAAGGCCAGATTTAATGTTTCATCAAATTATTTGTTTATGAAAAAATATATACTTACAGGGATCCTAAAATTCCAAATCAAATAGCTTAATCAGAGCTCTAGCAGTGTATTTGATCTGAGTATGTGCTAGCACCAGCTGCGCAAAATATTTAGTTTCTCCATGCCCAGTGTGCCTCTCTAAGGGGCTGTTGGAGAGAAGCATGGCGTTAGAGAAATATGGTAAGAATGCTGCTTTCTCTGTCCATTATTACCTGAAACTTCTATTTTCATTATTCACCTTTCTTTTGAGACTTTTTCAGAGCGACATTTTCTCTTTATTGCAAGCTGTTTTTCCCAATTAAAGCACAAAGAAATATTGAAAAACTAATTTAATAGAGACATTGGTGATTTTATCAGTGTAATTAGATTGAAAACATTAGAACATGTTATTGACATTGAACTGATATATATACAGTGGGGAAAAAAAGTATTTAGTCAGCCACCAATTGTGCAAGTTCTCCCACTTAAAAAGATGAGAGAGGCCTGTAATTTTCATCATAGGTACACGTCAACTATGACAGACAAAATGAGGAAAGAAATTCCAGAAAATCACATTGTAGGATTTTTAATGAATTTATTTGCAAATTATGGTGGAAAATAAGTATTTGGTCACCTACAAACAAGCAAGATTTCTGGCTCTCACAGACCTGTAACTTCTTCTTTAAGAGGCTCCTCTGTCCTCCACTAGTTACCTGTATTAATGGCACCTGTTTTAACTTGTTATCAGTATAAAAGACACCTGTCCTCAACCTCAAACAGTCACACTCCAAACTCCACTATGGCCAAGACCAAAGAGCTGTCAAAGGACACCAGAAACAAAATTGTAGACCTGCACCAGGCTGGGAAGACTGAATCTGCAATAGGTAAGCAGCTTGGTTTGAAGAAATCAACTGTGGGAGCAATTATTAGGAAATGGAAGACATACAAGACCACTGATAATCTCCCTCGATCTGGGGCTCCACGCAAGATCTCACCCCGTGGGGTCAAAATGATCACAAGAACGGTGAGCAAAAATCCCAGAACCACACGGGGGGACCTAGTGAATGACCTGCAGAGAGCTGGGACCAAAGTAACAAAGCCTACCATCAGTAACACACTACGCCGCCAGGGACTCAAATCCTGCAGTGCCAGACGTGTCCCCCTGCTTAAGCCAGTATATGTCCAGGCCCGTCTGAAGTTTGCTAGAGTGCATTTGGATGATCCAGAAGAGGATTGGGAGAATGTCATATGGTCAGATGAAACCAAAATAGAACTTTTTGGTAAAAACTCAACTCGTCGTGTTTGGAGGACAAAGAATGCTGAGTTGCATCCAAAGAACACCATACCTACTGTGAAGCATGGGGGTGTAAACATCATGCTTTGGGGCTGTTTTTCTGCAAAGGGACCAGGACGACTGATCCGTGTAAAGGAAAGAATGAATGGGGCCATGTATCGTGAGATTTTGAGTGAAAACCTCCTTCCATCAGCAAGGGCATTGAAGATGAAACGTGGCTGGGTCTTTCAGCATGACAATGATCCCAAACACACCGCCCGGGCAACGAAGGAGTGGCTTCGTAAGGAGCATTTCAAGGTCCTGGAGTGGCCTAGCCAGTCTCCAGATCTCAACCCCATAGAAAATCTTTGGAGGGAGTTGAAAGTCTGTGTTGCCCAGCGACAGCACCAAAACATCACTGCTCTAGAGGAGATCTGCATGGAGGAATGGGCCAAAAAACCAGCAACAGTGTGTGAAAACCTTGTGAAGACTTACAGAAAACGTTTGACCTGTGTCATTGCCAACAAAGGGTATATAACAAAGTATTGAGAAACGTTTGTCATTGACCAAATACTTATTTTCCACCATAATTTGCAAATAAATTCATTAAAAATCCTACAATGTGATTTTCTGGATTTTTTTTCCTCATTTTGTCTGTCATAGTTGACGTGTACCTATGATGAAAATTACAGGCCTCTCTCATCTTTTTAAGTGGGAGAACTTGCACAATTGGTGGCTGACTAAATACTTTTTTTCCCCACTGTAGCCTACTAAGCAGATGTGTTTAAAGTGTGGTTAATTTGTAGCATAGGCCTATGAATTGGGCTGCTATGATGTTTCTGCCAACTATTAGCTGAGAAATAAATTGGCCCAAGGCCAAACCTATTGCCGACCCCAGCTGTACACTATTCTAGTTTAGCGGGGATAGGAGGGGGGCGGCAATTTTTGGTCTCGCCTAGGGCGGTAGAGCGTACAGGTCCACTCTGATGCAAATACATGTTTTGGGTGCACGCACATGCACACACAGCAGGTCCCGTACAGGGAAGACATTACATCTATTTTCACGCCTGGTTTTCACATACAATCTTTATATGTCAGAATCAAATAGCTGTGGTAGAATGTTTATTTTGATTGCAGATTTTCTGCATTTATCGAAGTCCCATCAGGTAGCCTGATTTCAAATGTGTCTTTGTGAACAGGATTATAAGGGAAATCGTTCTTCTTGCAAAGCATGTAAAAGTTTTAATCAAACTATTGTGCGACAAGCTAACAGGCGGGCCACAAACAGACAAATAATGGCGCAGTACAACAGTGGTGTGCAGAATGGCATCTCGGAATGCACAACTAGTCGATCCTTGTCACGGATGGGCTATTGCAGCAGACGACCACACCGGGTTCCACTCCTATCAGCTAAAAACAAGAAGAAGCGGCTCCAGTGGGCACGCGATCACCAACACAGGACAATTGAGGAGTGGAAAAACATTGCCTGGTCCGACGAATCCCAGTTCCTGTTACGTCATGCTGATGGCAGAGTCAGGATTTGGTGTAAGCAGCATGAGTCCATGGACCAATCCTGCCTGGTGTCAACTGTACAGGCTGGTGGCAGTGGTATACCGCCGTTCAATCTGCAGCAACTGCATGATGCCATCGCGTCAGCATGGACCAACATCCCTGTGGAACATTTCTGTCTTGTAGAATC
This sequence comes from Coregonus lavaretus, assembly GCF_964263955.1. NCBI lineage: Eukaryota > Metazoa > Chordata > Actinopteri > Salmoniformes > Salmonidae > Coregonus > Coregonus lavaretus. Next base: position 172,911 of record NW_028163852.1, on the reverse strand, counting down.
CATGCCCCGAAGAATCCAGGCTGTTCTGGAGGCAAAGGGGGGTCCGTCCCGGTACTAAACTGGCCACTGAGTGTATATTAATCAGAGTATTATTGTGTGCATGTAACTGTACTCATTGAGGCATAGACATCTCCGTTCTAAATGTGCATGGTCTCTGTGTTACAGCTGTAGTACACAGACCAAGCCAAAGCTATTGGCTAATTCTTAGACATTCATCAGTAACTTGGCCTTTTATCATTTTGATTGGATAACATTTGGTTTGATATTTCCCTCCATCAGTGATGTTGTGTGCTGTTATATCTGCAGTGGTTTACTAAGTAGCTGTCTACAGTTTTTGGGTCTGCACTGTAGTTATGTGACCAACAGTATGTGCCAGGGTCACACAGGGTCACATAAACTTTGATCCAATCATCAGTGAGTTCTGCACAGAGCTGTACAGTAGGTGTGGTGGGATGTGATAAGACTCTCTTAGAGCTAGACAGTACATCTGGGTACTTATTCATAAATCGTATGAAGCAAGAGTGCTGATCTAGGATCAGGTCCCCCTGTCCATTCATTATAATCTAAAAGGCAAAACTGATCCTAGATCAGCACTCCTACTCTGAGACTCTTAGTGAATATGGGCCCTGACATTTTGACCATCTGTGCATGTGCAGCAAGGAATTCTATTGTAGTTATTTTGAACAGTTAGTAGAAAGGATTCCATATCAATTACACACAGTAGGCTACTGACACACTGATCAGTCTGATCAGAGCACAGAGACATGAGACCCAGGGGGATGTCAAGGATGTCACCAGACTGAGCTGCCATTGTACACTCAATCAAATCACAGTCAAAGGAGGTGGAGTTTGATACTGAGAAACCTCATCCAGGCTTCCTCCTATCCTCTCTCTAATTCTCTCATTATCTCTGTCTCTCTCCTCTTCCACTCTCTATCTAGCCCTATAGGTACAGATGACAGTAGTAAATGGGGCATAAGTCCACAGCAGCAGTTCCCAACCTTTTCCGTTCCGGGGACCACCAAATCACAGTCAATGTTATCAGTGAATGTAACCGATTAAAGGCTTATTATTATTCATTTTGGAATAATTAGAACATTTTAATAAAAATCACCACCAAAAAATGCGGACCATCTGCAGTGTCCGCAGACCAAAGGATGAAAACCACTGGTCTACAAATGCTTCTCTTTCCTGTGGAGTGGAGCATCTAGTGTATGTAAACCTTGTCAGACACCATAAGTCTGTGGTATGGTATGGGTAGAAACCATTCAATACACAGAACAGGTGGTAATTCAGGGGTGAAGCAGTGCATTGGGGTCATGAATGGAGGGAGGGGTGGATGGATAAAGAGAAGGAGGGATTGAGGGGGACAGGGAAGGAGGTTTCTGTACCCCAAGCAAACAGGCCAGATAAGATCAGAGTGGAGTGAAAGCAGCTGGAAGCCATCTTAACTTAACCACCCATCCTAACTTAACCCCCTACTCTTCATCTCACACATTTCTCTTTCTACCCCTATTTCTCTCACTCCCCCTTTTCCCTCCACATGCTTCCCCCTCTTTCCCCCTTTTCCCCCACTTCCTCTATCCTTCTTCAACCCCCTCTTGTCTTCTCTCCCGTTGTTTCTCTTTCTACCTTCTCCCTGTCTCCCCTCTCCTGTCTCCCCTCTCCTGTCTACTCTCCTGTCTACTCTCCTGTCTACTCTCTCCTGTCTCGTCTCCTGTCTCGTCTCCTGTCTCCCCTCTCCTGTCTACTCTCTCCTGTCTCCCCTCTCCTGTCTACTTTCTCCTGTCTACTATCTCCTGTCTCGTCTCCTGTCTGGTCTCCTGTCTCCCCTCTCCTGTCTACTCTCTCCTGTCTCCCCTCTCCTGTCTACTTTCTCCTGTCTACTCTCTCCTGTCTCGTCTCCTGTCTCGTCTCCTGTCCCCTCTCCTGTCTACTTTCTCCTGTCTACTCTCTCCTGTCCCCTCTCCTGTCTACTTTCTCCTGTCTACTCTCTCCTGTCTCCTCTCCTGCCTTCTTTCTCCTGTCTACTCTCTCCCTGTCTACTCTCTCCTGTCTCCTCCCCTCTCCTGTCTCCCCTCTCCTGTCTACTCTCTCCTGTCTACTCTCTCCTGTCTCCTCTCCTGTCTTCTTTCTCCTGTCTTCTTTCTCCTGTCTACTCTCTCCTGTCTCGTCTCCTGTCTCGTCTCCTGTCTCCCCTCTCCTGTCTACTTTCTCCTGTCTCCTGTCTCCCCTCTCCTGTCTCCCCTCTCCTGTCTACTCTCTCCTGTCTCGTCTCCTCTCTCCTCTCCTGTCTACTCTCTCCTGTCTCCTCTCCTGTCTACTCTCTCCTGTCTGCTCTCTCCCTGTCTACTCTCTCCTGTCTAGTCTCTCCTGTCTCGTCTCCTGTCTCGTCTCCTGTCTCGTCTCCTGTCTCCCTTCTCCTGTCTACTCTCTCCTTTCTCGTCTCCTGTCTCGTCTCCTGTCTCCCCTCTCCTGTCTACTTTCTCCTGTCTACTCTCTCCCTGTCTACTCTCTCCTGTCTCCTCCCCTCTCCTGTCTCCCCTCTCCTGTCTACTCTCTCCTGTCTACTCTCTCCTGTCTCCTCTCCTGTCTTCTTTCTCCTGTCTACTCTCTCCTGTCTCGTCTCCTGTCTCGTCTCCTGTCTCCCCTCTCCTGTCTACTTTCTCCTGTCTCCTGTCTCCCCTCTCCTGTCTCCCCTCTCCTGTCTACTCTCCTGTCTCCCCTCTCCTGTCTACTCTCTCCTGTCTCGTCTCCTCTCTCCTCTCCTGTCTACTCTCTCCTGTCTCCTCTCCTGTCTACTCTCTCCTGTCTGCTCTCTCCCTGTCTAGTCTCTCCTGTCTCGTCTCCTGTCTCGTCTCCTGTCTCGTCTCCTGTCTCCCTTCTCCTGTCTACTCTCTCCTTTCTCGTCTCCTGTCTCGTCTCCTGTCTCCCCTCTCCTGTCTACTTTCTCCTGTCTACTCTCTCCCTGTCTACTCTCTCCTGTCTCCTCCCCTCTCCTGTCTCCCCTCTCCTGTCTACTCTCTCCTGTCTACTCTCTCCTGTCTCCTCTCCTGTCTTCTTTCTCCTGTCTACTCTCTCCTGTCTCGTCTCCTGTCTCGTCTCCTGTCTCCCCTCTCCTTTCTACTTTCTCCTGTCTCCTGTCTCCCCTCTCCTGTCTCCCCTCTCCTGTCTACTCTCCTGTCTCCCCTCTCCTGTCTACTCTCTCCTGTCTCATCTCCTCTCTCCTCTCCTGTCTACTCTCTCCTGTCTCCTCTCCTGTCTACTCTCTCCTGTCTGCTCTCTCCCTGTCTACTCTCTCCTGTCTACTCTCTCCTGTCTCGTCTCCTGTCTCGTCTCCTGTCTCGTCTCCTGTCTCCCTTCTCCTGTCTACTCTCTCCTGTCTCGTCTCCTGTCTCGTCTCCTGTCTCCCTTCTCCTGTCTACTCTCTCCTGTCTCGTCTCCTGTCTCCCTTCTCCTGTCTACTCTCTCCTGTCTCGTCTCCTGTCTCGTCTCCTGTCTCCCTTCTCCTGTCTCCCTTCTCCTGTCTCGTCTCCTGTCTCCCTTCTCCTGTCTACTCTCTCCTGTCTCGTCTCCTGTCTCCCTTCTCCTGTCTACTCTCTCCTGTCTCGTCTCCTGTCTCCCTTCTCCTGTCTACTCTCTCCTGTCTCGTCTCCTGTCTCGTCTCCTGTCTCGTCTCCTGTCTCCCTTCTCCTGTCTCCCTTCTCCTGTCTCGTCTTCTCTCTCCTCTCCTATCTACGCTCTCCCCTCACCTGTCTACCCTCGGTCTCCCCTCTCCAGTCTCGTCTCGAGTCTTCCGACTCCCCTCTCGTCAGACTTATTTTTGCCCCTCTCATCCTGCACTCTTCCTCATCCCCTCCTCCACCTCTCCCCCCCACCCTTGTAAAGTGTGGTCTGATCTTGGCGTGTAATGTCATGTCTTTTCTATGTTCTTTCTCTGCTCTTTGACCATATTCATCAAAACACGCCTTTAACAGTCATTTCCTCTTCCATGTTGACGGCTCTGCCAACACAGTAGACCTAACAATTCATTGCATGACCTCCGTGTGTGTTTATTGAGAAAGACACAACAAATTATACTTGGCAGCAGTTCAGACTAGTTTTGTCTGTTTGAATAACTAGTTAGTAGTGCTGAGCGATAAGTGCTTTTTGAGGTCGGTTTGGTTTCGGTTTGATTATTAAAAAATAATCAATTTTTTTCATTTCGGTTTAGATGTTGTTGTTTTTATTATTAAATGCGCTATTCATTATGTGGGTTGAATGCTGTAACAACACAGAATAAAACAATTAATAAAAGTCCCATGATGGTAGTGATTGCCCATTACTGCTTATCACTTATTAACCATAATTTATTCACATTAATTTACTTTAATAAAATATTTCAGTTGTTGTGTATATTACATTTGATATATTTGATTGCTTTATTTCATTCCAAGTCATCATCTCATCTCTATAGAGCTGCTGCCTATGCTGTCTGACAAAATCACTATTTTAGTAGTTCTTCAAAGTAAATAAGGCATACTTTTATAAACTATCAATCACTTAGATCATGTATTTTCAGGTACAGATACCTCACGAAGCAACTGCTCTCTATCCCTCTCGATCACACATTCTCCCTTATACATAGCAGGCGTAAAAGAAACACACATCAGACAAGTAGGAGCGCAATGGATTATAGTTATTGTAGTTAATTACCAGTTTTCTGCGCTAAGCAATGTAGAATATTGGCCTGTTGGAAACTACAATTCTCTACTACATCACACAGTTCTGGCTTGATCTGATTTATCTCTAGGGAAACTGTGCAATGTGCGCATTGAGCTCACAGAAAACAACTGAACGAAATGGAATTCAAATAATTGAACCGACATTGGTCAATTGGTTGTTTAAAAACCGAAAACAACATTTTGGTTAATTGCTCAGCACGTCTAGTTAGCCATTATCTTATTATGCTTAATTTGTGTAAATTAAAAGGTGTTGGAGGTCCTTTGGAACATTGTGGACATTTTGAACAGCTTTGAAATGAGACTGACTGGGAGAATGATTGAAACCCAATCCGCCCGTGATGTCTTGGAATGATTGTCATGTATATTTAGCTGTACTGGCATGGTATGAAGGCCACAATAAAACAGCTGTTGTTGTTGAGCACATGCATATCTATTTTGCCCCCCTGTCCATAACAATATTTTAGGACAGTCCTCATGTCTGACATTTCAATGCACGCTGTTTGAATTTTACATTAAAGTGCCAGGAAGTTCTGATTCTAATAACAAGAATGAATTGAATTGACTTTGACATTGACCAGTCACTGATTGACATCTGGCCTGTAAGTGTTAGATAGTTTAGCTAAGGAACCAGTAATGTTTGTTCAGCCTACACCCCTCTATCCCCTCTCTCCCCTCTCCCCTCCCTCCTCTCTCTTCTCTCTCCCCTCTCCCCATCTCTCCTCTCTCCTGTCTCTCCTGTCTCTCCCCCATCTCTCCACTCTCCCCTCTCTCCCCTCTCTCCCCTCTCTTCCCTCTCCCCTCTCTCTCCTCTCTTCCCTCTCCCCTCTCTCCCTTCTCCCCCCTCTCTCCCCTCTCTCCCCCACCTCTTGACCGGTTAGTTAAAACAGACCCCCATATCCCTGTTTTCCACAACCTTCCAACCCATTTTATCGTTCCTAAATGCCAGCCAGCCAGCCCCCTCCACCAGAACCCCGCACCAATAGACTCTCTACCCCCAATGCAGACCCTTCCCCTGGGGACTGTGGTCTCCATCAGCAGCCTGGCGCTCTGCTGTTCCAGGGGATATGGGGGTGTTGGGGGAGGGTTGTGATGTGTATGGGGGGGTGGGGATACTCTGGTCCAGGGGTTGAATGGTGTGTGGATTGGGGTTGGGAGGTGTATTGGGGTGGAGGTACTCTGGTCTGGGGGGCAGCGGTACAGCCACCCCTATCAGATAGCGTGGTAATGTACTCCCTGCTAGAGGACTGCAGCACTGCCAACTGTCAATCCTCAGCTCTCTAACAAATCAGTTACAGATGGAATTAACACAAACCTAAACTCACACCTCCAGATATATTCCTACCTCAGCCCAAGCCTAAACCCAAACTCAACCCCTAACTCAAACCAAGCCTAAACTTCTACCTCAGCCCGTCTTAACCCAAGCCCAAACCCTAACTCAAACTAAACCTAAACTCCTACTTCAGCCCAAGCCCAAGCCTAATCCTAAACCCAAACTCAAGCCCTAACTCAAACCAAGCCTAAACTTCTACCTTAGCCCAAGCCTAAACTCAAGCCGAAGCCCTAACTCAAACTAAACCTACCTCAGCCAAAGTCCAGGCCCACCTTGAATCACATCTCTCCACGGGTCTCTGAGAGGATGGGAATGTATCCAGAGAGCGTAGCCAGACTCTGCTGGGCTCCTGTTGCAGTTGGAGCTGCTTTTACTATAATCTGCTAGTCTCACTGAGGTTTCATCCAGAACACCAGGACAGACGGACAGGCAGCAGCAGCAGAGTAAACTAACATGGTTAGTGCAGGGTAAACTAACATGGTTAGAGCAGGGTAAATTAACATGGTTAGAGCAGGGTCAACTAACATGGTTAGAGTAAGATAAACGTACATGGTTAGAGCAGGATAAACTAACATGGTTAGAGCAGGGTAAACTAACATGGTTATATTAAGGTAAACTAACATGGTTAGAGCAGGATAAACTAACATGGTTAGAGAAAGGTCAACTAACATGGTTAGAGCAGTGTAAACTAACATGGTTAGAGCAGGGTCAACTAACATGGTTAGAGTAAGGTAATAATAATAATAATATGCCATTTAGCAGACGCTTTTATCCAAAGCGACTTACAGTCATGCGTGCATACATTTTTGTGTATGGGTGGTCCCGGGGATCGAACCCACTACCTTGGCGTTACAAGCGCCGTGCTCTACCAGCTGAGCTACAGAGGACCACAAGGTCAACTAACATGGTTAGAGCAGGGTAAACTAACATGGTTAGAGCAGGGTCAACTAACATGGTTAGAGTAAGATAAACGTACATGGTTAGAGCAGGATAAACTAACACGGTTAGAGCAGGGTAAACTAACATGGTTAGATTAAGGTAAACTAACATGGTTAGAGCAGGATAAACTAACATGGTCAGAGAAAGGTCAACTAACATGGTTAGAGCAGTGTAAACTAACATGGTTAGAGCAGGGTCAACTAACATGTTTAGAGTAAGGTCAACTAACATGGTTAGAGCAGGGTAAACTAACATGGTTAGGGCAGGGTAAACTAACATGGTTAGAGCAGGATCAACTAACATGGTTAGAGCAGGGTAAACTAACATGGTTAGAGTAAGCTAAACTAACATGGCTAGAACAGGGTAAAATAACATGGTTAGAGCAGGGTAAACAAACATGGTTAGAGCAGGGTAAACAAACATGGTTAGAGCAGGGTAAACTGACATGGTTAGAATAAGTTAAACTAACATGGTTAGAGCAGGGTCAACTAACATGGTTAGAGCAGGGTAAACTAACATGGTTAGAGCAGGGTCAACTAACATGGTTAGAGCAGGGTAAAATAACATGGTTAGAGTAAGGTAAACTAACATGGTTAGAGTGAGCTAAACTGACATTGTTAGAACAGGGTAAACAAACATGGGTAGAGCAGGGTCAACTAACATGGTTAGAGTAAGGTAAACTAACATGGTTAGAGCAGGTTCAACTAACATGGTTAGAGTAAGCTAAACTGACATGGTTAGAGTAAGGTCAACTAACATGGTTAGAGCAGGGCAAACTAACATGGCTAGAGCAGGGTAAACTAACATGGTTAGAGCAGGGTAAACGAACATGGTTAGAGCATGGTAAACTAACATGGTTAGAGCAGGGTAAACTAACATGGTTAGAGCAGGGTAAACTAACATGGTTAGAGCAGGGTAAACTAACATGGTTAGAGCATGGTAAACTAACATGTTAGAGCAGGGTAAACTAACATGGTTAGAACAGGGTAAACTGACATGGTTAGAGCAGGGTAAACTAACATGGTAAGAGCATGGTAAACTAACATGTCAGAGCAGGGTAAACTAACATGGTTAGAGCAGGGTAAACTAACATGGTTAGAGCAGGGTAAACTAACATGGTTAGAGCAGGGTAAACTAACATGTTATAGCAGGGTAAACTAACATGGTTAGAGCAGGGTAAACTAACATGGTTAGAACAGGGTAAACTGACATGGTTAGAACAGGGTAAACTGACATGGCACAGTGAGGAGTCAGGGATAAAAACACAGGCACAGACGCATGCATGAATGCGCTTACACACGCTCGCAGGTGCACACACACAGACGCATGCACACACAGTGCCAGCAGAGCAAGGCTCAAACTGAGACAACGTCCTTCCGATGCCTGCAGTGTCAGTATTGGACAGAGAAAACACAACGTTGGGGGCCTACACACACACACACACACAGCAGAGACTGGGATTGAACCCAACACCCCCCTCATACATTGACAATAATCCAGATCATATAGAAAGAGGACGAGGCCTTCGTACTACATCATGCAGGAGATGAGACAGAATAAAACCAGAGAATAAAGGTGAAAATGGACAAATGAAATCAGAACCAGATCGGGGTCTGGACATCCTCCCTCATTCCCTCCCAATGTTTGTGCATTTAGTAAAATTAATATTGGGAGGGAAGTATGCCTCCTCTTTATACGGACCCCCCCCCCCCTCTCTCTGATGATCAGGGCTGGGTACTGGGGGTACTGGGGTGGGGGTACTGGGGGTACTGGGGGCACTGGGGATATTGGGGTGGGGGTACTGGGGGTACTGGGGTGGGGGTACTGGGGTTACTGGGGTGGGGGTACTGGGGATACTGGGGATACTGGGGATATTGGGGTGGGGGTACTGGGGGTACTGGGGGTACTGGGGTTACTGGGGTGGGGGTACTGGGGTTACTGGGGTGGGGGTACTGGGGTTACTGGGGTGGGGGTACTGGGGTTACTGGGGTGGGGGTACTGGGGATACTGGGGATACTGGGGGTACTGGGGATACAGGGGTGGGGGTACTGGGGATACAGGGGTGGGGGTACTGGGGATACTGGGGTGGGGGTACTGGGGATACTTGGGTGGGGGTACTGGGGATACTGGGGTGGGGGTACTGGGGATACTGGGGTGTACACAGTCCCTACTGTACTTCTCTCCTCCATATAGCCCAGTACACAGTCCCTGCCTCTCTCCTCCATATAGCCCACTGTGTCACCAGAGACACACACGTTAGCCTATTAGCACGCTAAGTAGCACTGTGAATTCCTCTGTTTTTAATGAAGCCACTTGCTGTTGGGGATCATCGCTTCCGCATTGTCTCCGTGCTGCTGTGCTGTTTGTTGCTACTTGGCTACCTGCCAAACTATTCACATTTTACTTTTAATAAACGTTTAATCAATCTCTGTGTTCAACAAATTTAACAAATTTACCAACTTTTTAGTTTTGTCCTCACTCATCTTTTTTCGTTAAACTTTTTCACCCCGGACGTTTTATCCCGAGACAGAAGAGTCATTTTCCTGTGCGTTTTTGCTGCCAACTTTACTTTATTTTCCTTTTTTCCATCGCAACTTTTTTCCCTTATTCAACTTTTTCACTCCGGACGCTTTATCTGGACATGGTTCGTCAACATCTTCAACAGCCGAAGCTAAGTAGTAACATTAACATGATGTCTTCTAATTGCAGTCGCTGTACTCATAATATACAGGAGAACGATCGCCTTACGGCGAGAATAGCTGTGCTACAAGCCCAGCTTCAGACGCAATCGTTAGGCAAGGGTAATATCAGTGTAGGAAAGGAAGAAACAGCGTCTGTGCCACCAGTAAGTACAGATAGTAACGTTAGTATAAATCCCCCCGCACAGTCCCCGCAGCCGGACAACTTTCTCATGGCTTCTGGAGGGAAATACTGTTGGAATGCTCAACCGGTGTCGCTCATTCAGCCGACAGAAACTTTCAACCGGTTTTCCCCATTATGTAGCGAGTCGGAGTCTGAGTCTGAGTCTTCTCTTGTCTCTACTCCTCCCGTTACGGGGTCTGAGACGCCGAAGGCTCCCACCATTAGCTCTGACAAATTGAAAACCCTAGTCATTGGCGACTCCATTACCCGCAGTATTAGACTTAAAACGAATCACCCAGCGATCATACACTGTTTACCAGGGGGCAGGGCTACCGACGTTAAGGCTAATCTAAAGATGGTGCTGGCTAAAGCTAAAACTGGCGAGTGTAGAGAGTATAGAGATATTGTTATCCACGTCGGCACCAACGATGTTAGGATGAAACAGTCAGAGGTCACCAAGTGCAACATAGCTTCAGCGTGTAAATCAGCTAGAAAGATGTGTCGGCATCGAGTAATTGTCTCTGGCCCCCTCCCAGTTAGGGGAAGTGACGAGCTCTACAGCAGAGTCTCAGCACTCAATCGCTGGTTGAAAACTGTTTTCTGCCCCTCCCAAAAGATAGAATTTGTGGATAATTGGCCCTCTTTCTGGGACTCACCCACAAACAGGATCAAGCCTGACCTGCTGAGGAGTGACGGACTCCATCCTAGCTGGAGGGGTGCTCTCCTCTTATCTACCAACATAGATAGGGCTCTAACTCCTCTAGCCCCACAGTGAAATAGGGTGCAGGCCAGGCAGCAGGCTGTTAGCCAACCTGCCAGCTTAGTGGAGTCTGCCAATAGCACAGTCAGTGTAGTCAGCTCAGCCATACCCATTGAGACTGTGTCTGTGCCTCGACCTAGGTTGGGCAAAACTAAACATGGCGGTGTTCACCCTAGCAATCTTATTAGGATAAAGACCTCCTCCATTCCTGCCATTATTGAAAGAGATCGTGATACCTCACATCTCAAAATAGGGTTACTTAATGTTAGATCCCTCACTTCAAAGGCAGTCATAGTCAATGAACTAATCACTGATCATAATCTTGATGTGATTGGCCTGACTGAAACATGGCTTAAGCCTGATGAATTTGCTGTGTTAAATGAGGCCTCACCTCCTGGTTACACTAGTGACCATATTCCCCGTGCATCCCGCAAAGGCGGAGGTGTTGCTAACATTTACGATAGCAAATTTCAATTTACAAAAAAAAAATGGCGTTTTCATCTTTTGAGCTTCTAGTCATGAAATCTATGCAGCCTACTCAATCACTTTTTATAGCTACTGTTTACAGGCCTCCTGGGCCATATACAGCGTTCCTCTCTGAGTTTCCTGAATTCCTATCAGACCTTGTAGTCATAGCAGATCATATTCTAATTTTTGGTGATTTTAATATTCACATGGAGAAGTCCACAGACCCACTCCAAAAGTCTTTCGGAGCCATCATCGACTCAGTGGGTTTTGTCCAACATGTCTCTGGACCTACTCACTGCCACAGTCATACTCTGGACCTAGTTTTGTCCCATGGAATAAATGTTGTAGATCTTAATGTTTTTCCACAAAATCCTGGACTATCGGACCACCATTTTATTACGTTTGCAATCGCAACAAATAATCTGCTCAGACCCCAACCAAGGAGCATCAAAAGTCGTGCTATAAATTCTCAGACAACACAAAAATTCCTTGATGCCCTTCCAGACTCCTTCTGCCTACCCAAGGACGTCAGAGGACAAAAATCAGTTAACCACTTAACTGAGGAACTCAATTTAACCTTGCGCAATACCCTAGATGCAGTTGCACCCCTAAAAACGAAAAACATTTGTCATAAGAAACTAGCTCCCTGGTATACAGAAAATACCCGAGCTTTGAAGCAAGCTTCCAGGAAATTGGAACGGAAATGACGCCACACCAAACTGGAAGTCTTCCGATTAGCTTGGAAAGACAGTACCGTGCAGTACCGAAGAGCCCTCACTGCTGCTCGATCATCCTACTTTTCCAACTTAATCGAGGAAAATAAGAACAATCCAAAATTTCTTTTTGATACTGTTGCAAAGCTAACTAAAAAGCAGCATTCCCCAAGAGAGGATGGCTTTCACTTCAGCAGTAATAAATTCATGAACTTCTTTGAGGAAAAGATCATGACCATTAGAAAGCAAATTACGGACTCCTCTTTGAATCTGCGTATTCCTCCAGGGCTTAGCTGTCCTGGATCTGCACAGCTCTGCGAGGGCCTGGGATCGGGAGAGACACTTAAGTGTTTTAGTACTATATCTCTTGACACAATGATGAAAATAATCATGGCCTCTAAACCTTCAAGCTGCATACTGGATCCTATTCCTACTAAACTGCTGAAGGAGCTGCTTCCTGTGCTTGGCCCTCCTATGTTGAACATAATAAACAGCTCTCTATCCACCGGATGTGTACCAAACTCACTAAAAGTGGCAGTGATAAAGCCTCTCTTGAAAAAGCCAAACCTTGACCCGGAAAATATAAAAAACTATCGGCCTATATCGAATCTTCCATTCCTCTCAAAAATTTTAGAAAAAGCTGTTGCGCAGCAACTCACTGCCTTTCTGAAGACAAACAATGTATACGAAATGCTTCAGTCTGGTTTTAGACCCCATCATAGCACTGAGACTGCACTTGTGAAGGTGGTAAATGACCTTTTAATGGCATCAGACCGAGGCTCTGCATCTGTCCTCGTGCTACTAGACCTTAGTGCTGCCTTTGACACCATCGATCACCACATTCTTTTGGAGAGACTGGAAACCCAAATTGGTCTACACGGACAAGTTCTGGCCTGGTTTAGATCTTACCTGTCGGAAAGATATCAGTTTGTCTCTGTGAATGGTCTGTCCTCCGACAAATCAACTGTACATTTCGGTGTTCCTCAAGGTTCCGTTTTAGGACCACTATTGTTTTCACTATATATTTTACCTCTTGGGGATGTTATTCGAAAACATAATGTTAACTTTCACTGCTATGCGGATGACACACAGCTGTACATTTCAATGAAACATGGTGAAGCCCCAAAATTGCCCTCGCTAGAAGCCTGTCTTTCAGACATAAGGAAGTGGATGGCTGAAAACTTTCTACTTTTAAACTCGGACAAAACAGAGATGCTTGTTCTAGGTCCCAAGAAACAAAGAGATCTTCTGTTAAATCTGACAATTCATCTTGATGGTTGTAAAGTCGTCTCAAATAAAACTGTGAAGGACCTCGGCGTTACTCTTGACCCTGATCTCTCTTTTGACGAACATATCAAGACTGTTTCAAGGACAGCTTTTTTCCATCTATGTAACATTGCAAAAATCAGAAATTTTCTGTCCAAAAATGATGCAGAAAAATTAATCCATGCATTTGTTACTTCTAGGTTAGACTACTGCAATGCTCTACTTTCCGGCTACCCGGATAAAGCACTAAATAAACTTCAGTTAGTGCTAAATACGGCTGCTAGAATCCTGACTAGAACCAAGAAATTTGATCATATTACTCCAGTGCTAGCTTCCCTACACTGGCTTCCTGTTAAGGCAAGGGCTGATTTCAAGGTTTTACTGTTAACCTATAAAGCGTTACATGGGCTTGCTCCTACCTATCTTTCCGAGTTGGTCCTGCCGTACATACCAATACGTACGCTACGGTCACAAGACGCAGGCCTCCTAATTGTCCCTAGAATTTCTAAGCAAACAGCGGGAGGCAGGGCTTTCTCCTATAGATCTCAATTTTTATGGAACAGTCTGCCTACCCATGTGAGAGACGCAGACTCGGTCTCAACCTTTAAGTCTTTACTGAAGACTTATCTCTTCAGTAGGTCATATGATTGAGTGTAGTCTGGCCCAGGAGTGTGAAGGTGAACGGAAAGGCTCTGGAGCAACGAACAGCCCTTGCTGTCTCTGCCAGGCCGGTTCCCCTCTCTCCACTGGGGTTCTCTGCCTCTAACCCTGTTACAGGGGCTGAGTCACTGGCTTGCTGGTGCTCTTTCATGCCGTCCCTAGGAGGGGTGCGTCACTTGAGTGGGTTGAGTTACTGACGTGATCTTCCTGTTTGGGTTGGCGCCCCCCCTTGGTTTGTGCTGTGGTGGAGACCTCTGTGGGCTATACTCGGCCTTGTCTCAGGATTGTAAGTTGGTGGTTGAGGATATCCCTCTAGTGGTGCGGGGGCTGTGCTTTGGCAGAGTGGGTGGGGTTATATCCTTCCTGTTTGGCCCTGTCCGGGGGTTTCTTCGGATGGGGCCACAGTGTCTCCGGACCGCTCCTGTCTCAGCCTCCAGTATTTATGCTGCAGTAGTTTATGTGTCGGGGGGCTGGGGTTAGTTGGTTATACCTGGAGTACTTCTCCTGTCTTATCCAGTGTCCTGTGTGAATTTAAGTATGCTCTCTCTAATTCTCTCGTTCTCTCTTTCTCTCTGAGAACCTGAGCCCTAGGACCATACGTCAGGACTACCGGGCATGATGACACCTTGCTGTCCCCAGTCCGCCTGGCCTTGCTGCTATTCCAGTTTCAACTGTTCTGCCTGCGGTTACGAAACCCCTACCTGTCCCAGACCTGCCGTTTTCAACTCTTAATGATCGGCTATGAAAAGCCAACTGAGAGACCTGAGCCCTAGGACCATACGTCGGGACTACCGGCCGTGGTGACTCCTTGCTGTCCCCAGTCCGCCTGGCCTTGCTGCTATTCCAGTTTCAACTGTTCTGCCTGCGGTTATGGAACCCCTACCTGTCCCAGACCTGCTGTTTTCAACTCTTAATGATCGGCTATGAAAAGCCAACTGAGATTTATTCCTGATTATTATTTGACCATGCTTGTCACTTATGAACATTTTTGAACATCTTGGCATGGTTCTGTTATAATCTCCACCCGGCACAGCCAGAAGAGGACTGGCCACCCCTCATAGCCTGGTTCCTCTCTAGGTTTCTTCCTAGGTTTTGGCCTTTCTAGGGAGTTTTTCCTAGCCACCGTGCTTCTACACCTGCATTACTAGCTGTTTGGGGTTTTAGGCTGGGTTTCTGTACAGCACTTCGAGATATTAGCTGATGTAAGAAGGGCTATATAAAATAAAATTGATTGATTGATTGATTGATGGTAGGGTTTATATATAGTCTTTCATTTTCCCCTGTCTCAGATCCCAGTTCCTTCTCAGGTGTCTATAGTAAGACGGATGGCACAAGTGTTGGCCTGTTCCAGACAGGAGGGTGTGTGTGTGTGTGTGTGTATGTGTGGAATTATACATTGTGTGCGTGCGTGTGTCCAAGCGGAAAGGCCTTGGCATGTAAGCCTGGTCTGCTGCTGATCAGGTCCGGAGATACAGAGTAATGAAGAGGGGGATTGTCACCTCTGTGAGTAGACTGGTGGAGGAATGAGGAGACAGACAGAAGGAGGTGTGATGGAATGGATTCCTCTGGTCCAAGAGAGTTACAGAGGTCATGACCTCTAACAGGTGTGAGGGATGGATCTTATTGGCTGACTGACCATGTGGTGTCCGTTGGAACAGGTGAGGACAGGAGAGCGAGGGAAGAGTTACACTCCCACTGAGGAGTTAGTGCTGGGTGGCATGTCACGCTTCAACACCTCACCACTCCAGCTCCTCCTGTGTGTGTGTGTGTGTGTGTTTGTTCCGTTTTTCTGTGATTGTGCTAGTCTGTTGGATACCTCTCGTTACATGAACTCTTGTCCACTAACTTCAATATCATCAGATACAGTGAGGGAAAAAAGTATTTGATCCCCTGCTGATTTTGTATGTTTGCCCACTGACAAAGACATGATCAGTCTATAATTTTAATGGTAGGTTTATTTGAACAGTGAGAGACAGAAAAACAACAAAAATGTTATCAATTGATTTGCATTTTAATGAGGGAAATAAGTATTTGACCCCTCTGCAAAACATGATTTAGTACTTAGGGAAAAACCCTTGTTGGCAATCACAGAGGTTTTCTTGGTGACTATGGTCCCAGCTGCCTTGAGATCATTGACAAGATCCTCCTGTGTAGTTCTCCATGATGTGAGATCTTGCATGAAGCCCCAGGTCGAGAGATTGATAGTTCTTTTGTGTTTCTTCCATTTGCGAATAATCGCACCAACTGTTTTCACCTTCTCACCAAGCTGCTTGGCGATGGTCTTGTAGCCCATTCCAGCCTTGTGTAGGTCTACAATCTTGTCCCTGAATCCTTGGAGAGCTCTTTGGTCTTGGCCATGGTGGAGAGTTTGGAATCTGATTGATTGATTGCTTCTGTGGACAGGTGTCTTTTATATAGGTAACACGCTGAGATTAGGAGCAGAATGTGCTCCTAATCTCAGCTCGTTACCTGTATAAAAGACACCTGGGAGCCAGAAATCTTTCTGATTGAGAGGGGGTCAAATACTTATTTCCCTCATTAAAATGCAAATCCATTTTTAACATTTTTGACATGCGTTTTTCTGGATTTGTTTGTTGTTATTCTGTCTCTCACTGTTCAAATAAACCTACCATTAAAATTATAGACTGATCATTTCTTTGTCAGTGGGCAAACGTACAAAATCAGCAGGGGATCAAATACTTTTTCCCTCACTGTATTTTCCTGTGAAAGCTAAAACACCTCCACCTACCTCGATTGACACGATGCCAACAAATCACTCAGCCAATGTAATTGTGTTGATATCTGGTGACTGAGACGGTCATGGCATATGGTTTACATAGTTTTCATGCTCATCAAACCATTCAGTCACCACTCGTGCCCTGTGGATGGGGGCATTGTCATCCTATGGGGGCATAGCCATGGTAGTCAAAATAATGGCCTTCCCAGCATTTTTATACATGACCCTAAGCATGATGGGATGTTAATTGCTTAAATAACTCAGGAAACACACCTGTTTAGAAGCACCTGCTTTCAATATACTTTGTATCCCTCATTTACTCAAGTGTGTCCTTTATTTTGGCAGTTACCTGTATGTTAATGAGAGGTTCTCCTGCCAAAGTCAAACATAATGATAATAACCTGACGGTGAGTCCTGACATTGGCCCTGTCCCTACCATAGAAATATAATCTAGATTAGAGTTCTATGGTCCCTACACTGATGGAAGCCTATAGGCTTGGATGAAGGCGTAGGCTATAAATACATATATTTTCTTTCAAGTTATATCCTGATAGAGGGGAATGAGATGATTGACTACAGACTGAATTCCTACAGTCTTGACCTCTAGCCTCTGGATTACCAGTTACAGTATTTCTGTTTCTCCCAGGTTGTTTTCAATGCTTGGCACACCAGCCTGCATTTCTCTAGCAGTACTACAGTAGTAAAAGTTAAAGAAAGATACCCAGACCTGACTATGCTAACACAGACACATACTGGCACACATACACACACAAAACACACACACACACACACAACACACACACACACACACAGTAATGTGTGGTGTGTCCATCATCCAGGTGAGGATGGACTGAGCGTGACTGTGGAGATACACACAGCATGCACCACCATCCAGGGCCCTGCAGTAAGAGACTGAGGAGTGGTGTAGAGGAGGTGTGGTGTAGAGAAGGTGTGGTGTAGAGGAGGTGTGGTATAGAGGAGGTGTGGTGTAGAGGAGGTGTGGTGTAGAGGAGGTGTGGTGTAGAGAAGGTGTGGTATAGAGGAGGTGTGGTGTAGAGGAGGAGTGGTGTAGAGGAGGTGTGGTGTAGAGGAGGTGTGGTATAGAGGAGGAGTGGTGTAGAGGAGGAGTGGTGTAGAGGAGGAGTGGTGTAGAGGAGGAGTGGTGTAGAGGAGGAGTGGTGTAGAGGAGGAGTGGTGTAGACGAGGAGTGGTGTAGAGGAGGTGTGGTGTAGAGGAGGTGAGGTGTGGTGTAGAGGAGGAGTGGTGTAGAGGAGGAGTGGTGTAGAGGAGGTGAGGTGTAGAGGAGGTGAGGTGTAGAGGAGGAGTGGTGTAGAAGAGGAGTGGTGTAGAGGAGGTGTGGTGTAGAGGAGGAGTGGTGTAGAGGAGGAGTGGTTTAGAGGAGGTGTGGTGTAGAGGAGGAGTGGTGTAGAGGAGGAGTGGTGTAGAGGAGGAGTGGTGTAGAGGAGGTGTGGTGTAGAGGAAGAGTGGTGTAGAGGAGGTGTGGTGTAGAGGAGGTGTGGTGTAGAGGAGGAGTGGTGTAGAGGAGATGTGGTGTAGAGGAGGAGTGGTGTAGAGGAGGTGAGGTGTGGTGTAGAGGAGGAGTGGTGTAGACAAAACCCAAACAGGGGAGGGCTGGGTGGGCATTCCTCCTCGGAGGCGGTTCCGGCTCCGGGCTTGACCACCACCCTTCAATAATCCCCCCGTAGCGCCCCTGGTCCGGTCTGGTCCCGCAGGCTGGAGCTGGACTGGACATCGAAGGAGCGGATTGCTTAAGCTCCGTTGTGGAGCAGCTGACCGGTACCTGATCAGGCACCGGTGACCCAGGCACGGGTTGTGCCGGACTGACGACGCGCACCCCTGGCTTGGTGCGTGGAGCAGGAACGGACCGGACCGGGCTGACGATGCGCACCCCTGGCTTGGTGCGTGGAGCAGGAACGGACCGGACCGGGCTGACGATGCGCACCCCTGGCTTGGTGCGTGGAGCAGGAATGGACCGGACCGGGCTGACGAAGCGCACCCCTGGCTTGGTGCATGGAGCAGGAGCGGGCCGTACCGGGCTGACGACTCGCACCCCTGGCTTGGTGCGAGTGGCAGGAACAGGCCGGGCCGGGCTGGCGACGCGCACCGTAGGCTTGGTGCGAGGAGCAGGAACAGACCGGGCCGGGCTGGCCACCCGCACCGTAGGCTTGGTGGGAGTGGCAGGAACAGGCCGGGCTGGGCTGGCGACGCGCACCGTAGGCTTGGTGCGAGGGGCAGGAACAGGCCGGGCTGGGCTGGCGACGCACACCGTAGGCTTGGTGCGAGGGGCAGGAACAGGCCGGGCCGGGCTGGCGACGCACACCGTAGGCTTGGTGCGAGGAGCAGGAACAGGCCGGGCCGGGCTGGCGACGCACACCGTAGGCTTGGTGGGAGTGGCAGGAACAGGCCGGGCCGGGCTGGCGACGCGCACCGTAGGCTTGGTGCGAGGAGCAGGAACAGGCCGGGCTGGCCACCCGCACCGTAGGCTTGGTGGGAGTGGCAGGAACAGGCCGGGCTGGGCTGGCGACGCGCACCGTAGGCTTGGTGCGAGGGGCAGGAACAGGCCGGGCTGGGCTGGCGACGCACACCGTAGGCTTGGTGCGAGGGGCAGGAACAGGCCGGGCCGGGCTGGCGACGCACACCGTAGGCTTGGTGCGAGGAGCAGGAACAGGCCGGGCCGGGCTGGCGACGCACACCGTAGGCTTGGTGGGAGTGGCAGGAACAGGCCGGGCCGGGCTGGCGACGCGCACCGTAGGCTTGGTGCGAGTGGCAGGAACAGGCCGGGCCGGGCTGGCGACGCGCACCGTAGGCTTGGTGCGAGGGGCAGGAACAGGCCGGACCGGGCTGGCGACGCACACCGTAGGCTTGGTGCGAGTGGCAGGAACAGGCCGGGCCGGGCTGGCGACGCACACCGTAGGCTTGGTGCGAGGGGCAGGAACAGGCCGGGCCGGGCTGGCGACGCGCACCGTAGGCTTGGTGCGAGTGGCAGGAACAGGCCGGGCCGGGCTGGCGACGCACACCGTAGGCTTGGTGCGAGTGGCATGAACAGGCCGGGCCGGGCTGGCGACGCGCACCGTACACTTGGTGTGGGGAGCAGGAACAGACCGGACCGTACTGGGGACACACACCACTGGCCCTACACCGGGATCTGGAACGGGCCGGACCGGACTGGTAACACACCCCAGTACCTCTCGCCGTGCCTCTACACCTTCCTTCCCTTCTTTGACCAGTGGCCCCCGTAACCTGGCGGCCTCCTCTGCTAACCTCCCAAATCGCCCTGTGGCAGCCTCCTGCTGCCCAGTCGCCCATGCCGTGTGCCCCCCCCCTAAAAATGTTTTGGGGTTGCCTCTCGTCCGTCCGACGACGACACTGTTGACGCCGCTGCTCCTCTCTCGCTAGGGCCTTAATTTTATCCCATGGCCCTCTTCCCCCGAGCATGTCCTCCCAGGACCACCCTTTGCCCACCTGGGCCATCGGCAACCTCTCCAGCTCCTTTCCTGGCGCTTCCTCCCATGTCCAGGCTGCCTGCTCCTGGACACGCTGCTTGGTCCTGGAACGGTGGGATCTTCTGTCACGATCGTCGTAGAGAGTAGACCAATGCGCAGCGTTAGTTGCGAACATAACTTTATTATCTTAAGTGATAATATAAACAACAAAACAATAAACGAAACGTGCAGTCCTACGGTTAACACAGAAACAAACCAAACGGAAACAAGATCCCACAAACACTAAGGGAAACAGACTGTTTAAATATGGCTCCCAATCAGAGACAACCAGCAACAGCTGACACTCGTTGCCTCTGATTGGGAGCCACTCTGGCCAACATAGAAAATCAACAACTAGAACTCCCACACAGAACATAAACACATAGAATCTACACACCCTGGCTCAACATATAGAGGCCCCAGAGCCAGGGTGTGACAGTATGTGTGTATATGTATATGTATATGTGTATGTATGTGTGTATGTGTATATTTATATATATATATATATATATATATATATATATATATATATATATATATATATATATGTGTATATATGTATATATATATATATATATATATATATATATATATATATATATATATATATATATATATATATATATATAAACACATGGGGGATTGGAAGTGATGCAGACAATTACATTAATGGAAGTTACAATCTATCTGCAATATTAAGCTGATCTACCCCCCCAAAAAATAAAACATATAATAATAATAATAATAATAATAATCTGTTTAAGATGACTTGGGACAGGGAGGAAGATTAGTTAGAAATAGAGGAGGCAGGTCATTTTTATATATTTCGTATGCCGCTCATCTCTATTCTACAAGTGTCTGGAACTCTATTGGAGGGATGTGACACAATTCTTCCACAGGAAATTCCATAATTTGGTGTTTTGTTGATGGTGGTGGAAAAGACTGTCTCAGGCACCGCTCCAGAATGTCTCCACTTCCTGACATGTCATCAAGCTGTCCTCTAGCCATCTCTATGGTAGATAAGGAGTATCTGTTTATGCCTGCGTTAACGAGGTGCCGTGATCATGCTCTCCAAGAAGGACCTCTGTCATTAATCCTTGTGTTAACATGTTCACACTCTACACATCATGCTGTCTATAAGACATACAGTAAACATATGGGATACTACATTATAACAAGGAGAGATGGCCAGTCCCAAATGGGATACTACACTATAACAAGGAGAGATGGCCAGTCCCAAATGGGATACTACTACACTATAACAAGGAGAGATTGCCAGTCCCATATGGGATACCACGCTATAACAAGGAGAGATGGCCAGTCCCAAATGGGATACTACATTATAACAAGGAGAGATGGCCAGTCCCATATGGGATACTACTACACTATAACAAGTGCAGTATGTATAGAAAACAAATGCCGATGGTTTGATCACGTGTCGAAATTCTAAGCATGGAATTTGACGATTACCTGTGGAACTGAACGTTGCTTAGAACATTGAGGATTACCTGTGGAACTGAACATTGCTTAGAACACTGAGGATTACCTGTGGAACTGAACGTTCCTTAGAACACCGGATTACCTGTGGAACTCCTGTGGAATGTTCCATAAAATGACATATGAAATACTGAATGCTCCTTTAGAAGTGTCAGGACTACACGTGGAACACTGAATGTTCTAATGGGTCAGTAAGGACAGGGTGGAATGTCCTGGCCTGATGTTGTCTTTGTGATGTGATGCTGAATGCCATATTCTCTGTCTGTGTGTGTGTGTGTGTTTAGTTAGCATTATCCACGCCCCTCTGCCCCCTAGGTGTGTAACGTTAGCCAGCCTGATGCCTCCATGGCATGTACAAGCTGGGCATTATTGTAGAGCAGGCCCCCTCACCCCCTGTCACGCCTCTCACCCCCTGTCACACCTCTCACTCCCTGTCACCACCATCACCCCCTGTCACACCTCTCACCCCCTGTCACTCCCCTCACCCCCTGTCACTCCCCTCACCCCCTGTCACCCCTCACCCCCTGTCATTCCCCTCACCCCGTCACCCCTCACCCCCGTCACACCTCTCACCCCCTGTCACACCATCACCCCCGTCACACCTCTCACCCCCTGTCACGCCTTTCACCCCGTGTCATCCCCATCACCCCCTGTCACGCCTCTCACCCCCGTCACCCCCCTCACCACATGTCACCCCTCACCCCCTGTCACCCCATCTCCCCCTGTCACGCCTCTCACCCCCTGTCACACCCCTCACCCCTTGATCATATGTGGAAGATCTGAAGACACCAGATAAGTGATCATATATGGAAGATCCGAAGACACCAGATAAGTGATCATATATGGAAGATCTGAAGATACCAGATAAGTGATCATATATGGAAGATCTGAAGACACCAGATAAGTGATCATATATGGAAGATCTGAAGACACCAGATAAGTGATCATATATGGAAGATCTGAAGACACCAGATAAGTGATCATATATGGAAAATCTGAAGACACCAGATAAGTGATCATATATGGAAGATCTGAAGATACCAGATAAGTGATCATATATGGAAGATCTGAAGACACCAGATAAGTGATCATATATGGAAGATCTGAAGACACCAGATAAGTGATCATATGTGGAAGATCTGAAGACACCAGATAAGTGATCATATATGGAAGTTCTGAAGACACCAGATAAGTGATCATATGTGGAAGATCTGAAGACACCAGATAAGTGATCATATATGGAAGATCTGAAGACACCAGATAAGTGATCATAATAATAATAATATGCCATTTAGCAGACACTTTTATCCAGTCATGTGTGCATACATTTTTACGTATGGGTGGTCCCGGGGATCGAACCCACTACCCTGGCGTTACAAGCGCCATGCTCTACCAATTGAGCTACAGAGGACCACATCATATATGGAAGATCTGAAGACACCAGATACAGTGCATTCCTGAAAGTATTCAGACCCCTTGACTTTTTCCACATTTTGTTACATTACAGCCTTATTCTAAAATGGGTTAAATAAATAAAAGTCCTCATCAATCTACACACAATACCCTGTAATTGTAAAAAACAGAAATACCTAATTTACATAAGTATTCAGACCCTTTGCTATGAGACTCGAAATTGAGCTCAGGTGCATCCTGTTTCCATTGATCATCCTTGAGATGTTTCTACAACTTGACTGGAGTCCCCCTGTGGTATATTGAATTGCTTGGACATGATTTGGAAAGGCATACACCTGTCTATATAAGGTCCCACTGTTGACAGTGCATGTCAGAGCAAAAACCAAGCCATGAGGTCGAAGGACTAGCCCGTAGAGCTCCGAGACAGGATTGTGTCAAGGCATAGATCTGGGGAGGGGTACCAAAAAATGTCTGCAGCATTGAAGGTCCCCAAGAACACAATGGCCTCTATCATTCTTAAATGGAAGAAGTTTGGAACCACCAAGACTCTTCCTAGAGCTGGCCGCCCGGCCAAACTGAGCAATCGGGGGAGAAGGGCCTTGGTCAGGGAGGTGACCAAGAACCCGATGGTCACTCTGACAGAGCTCCAGAGTTCCTTTGTGGATATGGGAGAACCTTCCAGAAGGACAACCATCTCTGCAGCACTCCACCAATCAGGCCTTTACGGTAGACAGAAGCCACTCCTCAGTAGAAGGCACATGACAGCCCGCTTGGAGTTTGCCAAAAGGCACCTAAAGATTCTCTGGTCTGATGAAACCAAGATGGAACTCTTTGGCCTGAATGCCATGCGTCATGTCTGGAGGAAACCTGACACCATCCCTACAGTGAAGCATGGTGGCGGCAGCATCATGCTGTGGGGATGTTTTTTCAGCGACAGGGACTGGGAGACTTGTCAGGATCGAGGGAAAGATGAACGGTGCAAAGTACAGAGAGATCCTTGATGAAAACCTTCTCCAGAGCGCTCTGGACCTCAGACTGGGGCGAAGGTTCACCTTCCAACAGGACAGCGACCCTAAGCACAAAGCCAAGACAACGCAGGAGTGGCTTTGGGAGAAGTCTCTGAAAATCCTTGAGTGGCCCAGCCAGAGCCCAGTCGAACATCTCTGGAGAGACCTGAAAACAGCTGTGCAACCTGACAGAGCCTTCTTTTAGTAAAATAAAGTCATCCGGAGCTTAAGAATTTATATTTATAACTTTGAGAAGTCTGCAACGCCATTTTGTTAGGTTCACCTCCATGTTAAATCCTTTCCACCTAGTGTGGCTTCGTTACTTATAATGGGGAGTCTTATCATTTTCTAGCTTTGATAAAAACAACAAAACAAGCACCTTAAACATCACACAACACATGAAATAGTTAGCGAAACATGTTATCTTACTATTTTTCGAGATCTATTTTGTATAGTTATACATTACAAACCTTTAAAACAGGAGACATTATGAGACAAGAGGAAGTTTGCTGGTTTCAGGAAAAGTTGTCTCAATAGAATGAGGAAGTGAGGTCACGATCATCAGTGTAAAGGCCACCAACTAACAGATCTGCTGGCTCCACGTAGTGGTACTAAAACCTTTCAGTGCATATTAATGCATAAACCTGGAGGACTCCAATAATGAAATCAAAGTAAGAAAAGTTATGGCTCACAAATCAAAAACACATCAAATAAACACAAAGCTGTGACCATACATTTTGTGTGTGTCACATGTTCATATGCTATCTGTGGGGCACAATGAAGGCTGGTCACCAGCAAAAACACGATGAAGGCTGGTCACCAGCGAAAACACAATGAAGGCTGGTCACCAGCGAAAACACAATGAAGGCTGGTCACCAGCGAAAACACAACGAAGGCTGGTCACCAGCCAAAACACAATGAAGGCTGGTCAACAGCGAAAACACAACGAAGGCTGGTCACCAGCAAAAACACAACGAAGGCTGGTCACCAGCGAAAAAACACAACGAAGGCTGGTCACCAGTGAAAACACAACAAAGGCTGATCGACCATGCTGATCAACCAGCTTGACTAGCTGAACCATGCTGGTCGGCCAGCAGAACCAGTTAAACCATGCAGCTTGACCAACATAGACCAGAATAGACCAGCATGGACCAGCTTGAAATGTATGCTGGTCTATGCTATTTTTTTCAGCAGGGTGAGCAAGCGGTGTTGTTGGACTAGAATCGCGTGCCTCGTTGCCATGCCTGTGTGACACATTGACAGCTGACTGATTTACAAATTGGCATAGTGGTATGGTATCATAAGCTTTAAAATGTCAGATTAAACTTTATTTAACACTAGAACTGCTGGGCCTCGACAGACCCCTCAAGCTAACGAGCAGTCATACTATAGCAAAAATAAACATTTGGTTGTGTTTATGAAGGGCTTGGGTAACATTAGAATATGTTGTTTATTTTATTTTAACACAATATAATTTTCATTAGTTTATGTTACTGTAGGCTATATGTGTCACGGTTCAGACAGACGACCAGAGGACCACAATTGCGTCACACCAGAAAGTTTATTAAACTTAAGGGAAAAGGGAAGTAGGGAGTGAATGAAGGCTCCAGGGGTAACAGGGATCCCGTCCAATGCGCTGGGTCTGTGCCCCCCCCAGTGGCAGCGATGCGTCCTATGAAGCCGGTGGTGGGTGGTCCAGAAGTCCTGGGGGGGGGAGACACAGACACAACAGGGCGGAATGAAACCAGGCAGCAGTACAGTTCAAGGGAAATCCAAAATACGTAGTAGCAAGGCAGAAGGCTGGTCAGAGTTACCGGGATTGAAGAGTAGTCAGGAGTCGTAATGGCAGAAGCAGGTCTGGATCTCCTGAGGCAGAAGAGTATCCAAAAAACAGGCAGGTCCGGGGTCACAAAACCAGGGTGAGCCAGAAGCGCGAGCAAACAGGTTCCGGGTGTGAGCTTTGCAGACGATCTGACACCGGAGAGCTGAAAGACAGGGCCTTAAATACTGGGAGAGGTAGTGGGTAATGCAGCGCAGCTGGCAGAGTAATTAGAGCAGAGCAGAGCAGGGACAGGTGGAGCTAGTTAGGCTGAGTAGAGAGAGTGGTGAGCAGAGTGGAAGAAAATTAAGGTGGTAACCCGGTGGAGTGAGAGGCCCATGACAGAACCCCCCCCCCAAGGGACGGCCCCAGAAGTCCCAAGAGCAACACCACGCCGGGCGGGAGGAGGGGAGCCGGAGGAGGGCTAGAACTCCTCCGAACGGTCCGAGTGAACGTCCTCATCCTCGGAGGAAGCCGGAGGGCCGTGGTCGGGAGATGGGACAGGTCCCGAGACAGGATCAGGCACAGGACAGGAAGCCGAGCGGGCCGGACGGTTAGGGACCCCTCTGGGGCGGCCCCTACGGATTGCAGGTTGATCAGGATGCCGTTGGTGGAAAGCGGTGATGAGAGTCCTATCCACAATCCGACTAGCTGGCACCCAGGTCCTTTCCTCAGGTCCATAGCCCTCCCAGTCAATGAGGTACTGGAGACCCCTACCCCTCCGTCTGGACCGAAGCAGGCGGCGGACGGTGTAAACCAGACCACCATCGACGAGCCGTGGAGGAGGAGGACCAGGCGCAGCAGGGACCAGCGGACTCTCATGGATGGGCTTAATCTTAGACACATGGAAAGTGGGGTGCACCCTCAGGGAATTAGGCAGTTGGAGCCGGACAGCAGTTGGGCTAATCACTCTTATGATAGGGAATGGGCCAATGAACCGAGGTGCCAGCTTCTGCGACTCCACCCTGAGTGGCAGGTTCTTCGATGACAACCACACCCTTTGACCAACATGGTAGGTGGGAGCAGGAATTCTCCGACGGTTGGCCCCGGTAGTGTAGCTGGCAACGGATCTGAGGAGTGTGGCTCGGGCTTGTGACCAGGTGCGGCGACATCGACGGGCAAAAGCAAGTGCAGATGGGCAAGTAACCTCCTCTTCCTGGCTGGCAAATAGAGGAGGCTGGTATCCATAAACACATTGGAAAGGGGACATACCGATGGCAGAGCAGGTCAGAGAATTGTGTGCGTACTCCACCCATGTCAATTGCTGCGACCAGGAGTGGGGGTTGCGTGAAGTCATGCATCGCAGTGCCTTCTCGAGCTCCTGATTAGCCCGCTCTGACTGCCCATTGGATTGGGGATGGAATCCGGAAGTCAGACTGACTGTGGCTCCCAGCAGGTGACAGAACTCCTTCCAAAAAGCGGAGGAGAATTGTGGACCACGGTCAGAAACTACATCCTTTGGCAGTCCGTGGATCCGGAAGACGTGTTCCAGGACCACCTGGGCGGTCTCCTTGGCGGTTGGGAGCTTGGGGAGGGGAATGAAGTGTGCCATCTTGCTGAAACGGTCAACGATGGTGAGAATGACGGTCATGCCACTTGAAGGGGGCAGCCCCGTGACAAAGTCAAGGGCGATGTGAGACCAGGGACGTCTGGGCACAGGCAGGGGCTGCAGCAATCCGGCTGGGGGCTGGCAGGACGACTTGTGTTGGTTGCAGATGGGGCAGGCTTGGACGAATTCCCGTACATCCTTCCTCAGAGAGGGCCACCAGAACCTCTGGGCGAGCAGGTTGTAAGTGCGGGTGGAGCCAGGGTGACAAGCTAGGCGGGAGTCATGTCCCCACTGAACGACCTGGGACCTCAGGTCTTCGGGGACAAAAAGGCGGTCAGCTGGGCAAGTGCTGGGACCTGGCTGGTTACGGAGAGCCTCCAGCACCTGTTCCTCAACAGCCCAGGTCAGAGCTGCAACGATGCAGGGACTTGGCAGAATCGACACAGGGTCCTTGGAGGGGGTGTCATCCTTCTGGAATTGACGGGAGAGGGCGTCTGGCTTGGTGTTGCGTGATCCAGGCCGGTATGACAGAGTGAAATTAAACCTGGTGAAGAACAGGGCCCAGCGGGACTGCCTGGAGTTCAACCGTTTGGCCGTGCGGATGTACTCCAAGTTCTTATGATCGGTCCAAACGAGAAATGGAATGGTGGACCCCTCCAGCCAGTGACGCCACTCCTCCAAGGCAAGCTTCACAGCCAGCAGCTCACGGTTCCCTATGTCGTAATTGCACTCAGAGGGGGACAACCGACGTGAGAAAAAGGCACAGGGATGGAGCTTCCTATCCTCCGCAGCCCACTGAGAAATCACAGCACCAACTCCCACATCCGAGGCGTCCACCTCCACAATGAATTGCCGGTCCACATCAGGCATCTGGAGGATGGGAGCGGAGGTGAACCTCACCTTGAGGGTACTGAAGGCCTTGTCGGCTGCTGGGGTCCAGGTGAAGGGTTGCTTGGTGCTGGTTAGAGCAGTGAGAGGGGCAGCAACGGTACTGTAGTTCCGGATAAACTTCCGATAGAAGTTAGCAAACCCCAGAAACTGTTGCAGCTTCTTTCTGTTCTCCGGAACTGGCCATGAAGTGACTGCTGATACTTTGGCAGGATCCATTTGGATACTTCCCTCTGCCACTATGTACCCCAGGAAGGCCACTGTCTTGACGTGAAACTCACATTTCTCTGCCTTGGCGTAGAGGGAATTCTCCAGAAGACGATGAAGGACTTGCTGGACATGGCGGGTGTGTTCAGACAGGTTTCTGGAGTAGATTAAGATGTCATCCAGGTAAACGAAGACAAACTTGTTTAACATGTCCCGCAGTACATCATTCACTAGAGCCTGGAACACAGCAGGAGCATTGGTGAGGCCAAAAGGCATAACCAGATACTCGTAGTGGCCTGTTGGTGTATTGAATGCGGTTTTCCATTCATCTCCCTCCCGGATCCGCACTAGGTGGTAAGCGTTTCTGAGATCCAACTTGGTAAAAATAGTGGCTCCCTGGAGCAACTCAAAAGCAGAGGTGAGCAGAGGCAGAGGGTAACGGTTCTTCACTGTGATGTCGTTGAGTCCCCTGTAGTCGATGCAGGGGCGAAGAGATCCGTCCTTCTTCCCCACAAAGAAGAAGCCAGCACCAGCAGGAGATGAAGATGAACGGATTAATCCTGCGGACAGAGAGCCATTGATGTAGTCCTCCATGGACTTTCTTTCAGGAGCAGACAACGAATAAAGACGACCCTTTGGAGGAGCTGTTCCAGGGAGGAGGTCGATGGCACAGTCGTACGGTCGGTGAGGGGGCAGAGATGTGGCTCTTGCTTTGTTAAACACCTCTCTGAGACCATGGTAGCATTCTGGGACATTGGAGAGGTCAGGAGCGGAGTTAGTAGGTACTGGCCGAGGGGGTAGTGCGGCAGCAAGCAGGCAGGTTCGGTGGCAGTCCTCTCCCCACTCCCTGATCACCCCGGTCACCCAGTCGAGCTGAGGGTTGTGCCGGCGGAGCCATGGGTAACCCAGGATGAGGGGTTGGCCTGGAGAGGGGAGCAGGTGAAACTGGATAGTTTCTTGATGGTTTCCGGACAGACCCATCGAGACCGGGGCCGTGACATGAGTGACCGATCCGAGTAAGTGTCCGTCCAGTGCCCGGGCAGGAATAGGAGGTGTCAAACGGAGGTTCTCCAGTCCCAGTTGGCGTGCCAGCTTGATGTCCATTATGTTGGCTTCGGCGCCAGAATCCACCAGAGCAGCCAGGGTGTGAGTTGAGTCAGAGAGGCGGAGGTGAACTTGCAGCAGGGGTTTGCGGTCGGAGGACTGGATGGTCATTGAACTCAACCGGACTCCCCCTATGCCCGGTGAGCTTCGGCCCTTTAAAGGGCAGGTTACCACACGATGTCCATCACCTCCACAATAGAGGCAGAGGTTTGAGGTGAAGCGGCGCTGGCGCTCTGCAGGAGTGAGGGAGGCTCGCCCAATCTCCATAGGCTCAGACTGATCAAGCTGACCTGGGTGAGTGGCAGTAGATGACAGGAGCCCAGTCGGATCTCTCCGAATGCCGGTAGTAGGTGGACCTTGGCGCCCCCTCTCACGACGACGGGTCTGTATCCTTCTGTCGATCCTGACAGTCAGTGCGATGGCTTCATCAAGAGTGGAAGGCAGTTCATGGGAGACCAACTCGTCCTTGATATAGTCAGCCAAACTATGGAAGAACGCGTCCACCAACGATGGTGTGTTCCAAGAACTTCGTCTAGCCAGGGTTCGGAAGTCGATGGAATGGTCTGCGACTGTACGTCTGCCTTGTCGAATACTGAACAGTTCACGAGACGCCTCTGCGGTGGGTGAATCCAGGTCAAACACCTTCAGCATCTCCTCAGCAAACAGGTCGAAGGTTGCACATGCGGGGGTTTGACGTTCGAACTCTGCTGTTCCCCAGAGTCGAGCTCGGCCCGTCAGGTGAGTGATGGCATACCCAACTTTAGCCCCCTCCGTGGCGAAGGTCCTTGGCTGCAAGGAGAACTGAAGTCGGCAGCTAGTCAGGAATGGCCGGACCTGGGTTGAATCGCCGTTGAACCGCTCGGGGCTTCCAATCTTGGGTTCCGGAGCAGCGGCTGCAATGACCGGGGCAGGTAACTCGGGGGCTGGGCTGGTGGGCAGACTGGCTGGGGTAAGGTTGGTGAGGAGTTGAATGATCATGGCGAGTTGTTGTTGCTGCTGCTGGAACTGCTGCTCATGCTCATCGGTTTCCATGTCGGGGAAAGTGTGCGCTGAGTCCATAATGGTCAGATCGTACTGTCACGGTTCAGACAGACGACCAGAGGACCACAATTGCGTCACACCAGAAAGTTTATTAAACTTAAGGGAAAAGGGAAGTAGGGAGTGAATGAAGGCTCCAGGGGTAACAGGGATCCCGTCCAATGCGCTGGGTCTGTGCCCCCCCCAGTGGCAGCGATGCGTCCTATGAAGCCGGTGGTGGGTGGTCCAGAAGTCCTGGGGGGGGGAGACACAGACACAACAGGGCGGAATGAAACCAGGCAGCAGTACAGTTCAAGGGAAATCCAAAATACGTAGTAGCAAGGCAGAAGGCTGGTCAGAGTTACCGGGATTGAAGAGTAGTCAGGAGTCGTAATGGCAGAAGCAGGTCTGGATCTCCTGAGGCAGAAGAGTATCCAAAAAACAGGCAGGTCCGGGGTCACAAAACCAGGGTGAGCCAGAAGCGCGAGCAAACAGGTTCCGGGTGTGAGCTTTGCAGACGATCTGACACCGGAGAGCTGAAAGACAGGGCCTTAAATACTGGGAGAGGTAGTGGGTAATGCAGCGCAGCTGGCAGAGTAATTAGAGCAGAGCAGAGCAGGGACAGGTGGAGCTAGTTAGGCTGAGTAGAGAGAGTGGTGAGCAGAGTGGAAGAAAATTAAGGTGGTAACCCGGTGGAGTGAGAGGCCCATGACAATATGTAAAAACACAAACCACTAAAAACACAAACATTCCACTGTTCAATCAATTGTTTTTGTGGAGTGGCTTTGTTACAACTATGAAACAGAAAGCAAATGTTTTGGAACACGGTAACAGCTTCAAAATAAATAAAAAATACCCCAACCACCAAGACGCACGGTCAAGACACAGTCAAATGATGAAAACATCAGTAGCCTAAACATCATTATAAGCGCCAAGTGGCCTTGATAAATAGTGAAACTAAGGCAATAATGGCATTATAATGAATGTGGCGAGATGACAGCAGTCAAATAGTAAATTTTTGTCAGCTCATGCTTGTGTGCATCTTCATGCAATGTCATCAGTTGAATTTCATTTAGCTGTTATCCCTTGTTGTCACGGTCGTCTTGAGAAGAAGTGGACCAATGCGCAGCGTGATAAGTGAACATACTTTAATTTCACCACACGAAACAAACGATACGAAACGTGAAGTCCTTGGTTACAATACAAACCATACGGAACAAGATCCCACAACACACTGTGGAAAACAGGCTGCCTAAGTATGGTTCCCAATCAGAGACAACAAGCAACAGCTGATACACGTTGCCTCTGATTGAGAACCACACCGGCCAACATAGAAACAAATGAACTAGATGATCCCCGTAGCACACAAAACACATAGAAACAACACACCCTGGCTCAACATAACAGAGTCCCAGAGCCAGGGCGTGACACTTGTCCTAACATTTGACACCATTTTTGTAACTTTTACTTGCTCTACACACTTTGACATACCTTTGTTTGGTTTTAGTGCGTAATAATCTCTGGTTCTCTCTTTACTGTGTTCCCATTGTCTTTTCATTGTCTTATTATTCTACAGCCCTGTTGTGTTGTGGAGTACAATGCCTTTGCAGGTGCCTTATTTTGCACAGATGGAGGGAGCTCCCGTCTCACTTTGTTCATGGTCTTTTTTTCTTTGCAAGCAAATTGTTCGCCAATGACAGTGAAGTGAGGAGATTGTCCATGGTGACATTTCTCCCCTTGCCAACGGAAGGTTCCACAAGCCTCGCCACCACATTATCTGTCACTCTGTCTCTCCCTCACCTGCTGTGGATCTTTTCCCAGATATTGAAAGCTGTTCAGCATTGTACAGTATGTGTGAAATTAGTTTCAGTATAGTTAATTTTCAGTTTCGAGGCAATTATCGGGGTGATTATCAGCTGGGCACTGCACTTTGAACTGTTGGAAGAAGGAGAGGAGCAGGCCCTACTGTTGGGAGAAGGAGAGGAGCAGGCCCAACTGTTGGGAGAAGGAGAGGAGCAGGCCCAACTGTTGGGAGAAAGAGAGGAGCAGGCCCAACTGTTGGGAGAAGGAGAGGAGCAGGCCCAACTGTTGGAAGAAGGAGAGGAGCAGGCCCAACTGTTGGGAGAAGGAGAGGAGCAGGCCCAACTGTTGGGAGAAGGAGAGGAGCAGGCCCAACTGTTGGGAGAAGGAGAGGAGCAGGCCCAACTGTTGGGAGAAGGAGCGGAGCAGGCCCAACTGTTGGGAGAAGGAGCGGAGCAGGCCCAACTGTTGGGAGAAGGAGAGGAGCAGGCCCAACTGTTGGGAGAAGGAGAGGAGCAGGCCCAACTGTTGGGAGAAGGAGAGGAGAAGGCCCAACTGTTGGAAGAAGGAGAGGAGCAGGCCCAACTGTTGGGAGAAGGAGAGGAGCAGGCCCAACTGTTGGGAGAAGGAGAGGAGCAGGCCCAACTGTTGGAAGAAGGAGAGGAGCAGGCCCAACTGTTGGGAGAAGGAGAGGAGCAGGCCTAACTGTTGGGAGAAGGAGAGGAGCAGGCCCAACTGTTGGGAGAAGGAGAGGAGCAGGCCCAACTGTTGGGAGAAGGAGAGGAGCAGGCCCAACTGTTGGAAGAAGGAGAGGAGCAGGCCCAACTGTTGGGAGAAGGAGAGGAGCAGGCCTAACTGTTGGGAGAAGGAGAGGAGCAGGCCCAACTGTTGGGAGAAGGAGAGGAGCAGGCCCAACTGTTGGGAGAAGGAGAGGAGCAGGCCCAACTGTTGGAAGAAGGAGAGGAGCAGGCCCAACTGTTGGGAGAAGGAGAGGAGCAGGCCTAACTGTTGGGAGAAGGAGAGGAGCAGGCCCAACTGTTGGGAGAAGGAGAGGAGCAGGCCCAACTGTTGGGAGAAGAAGCGGAGCAGGCCCAACTGTTGGGAGAAGGAGAGGAGCAGGCCCAACTGTTGGGAGAAGGAGAGGAGCAGGCCCAACTGTTGGGAGAAGGAGAGGAGCAGGCCCAACTGTTGGAAGAAGGAGAGGAGCAGGCCCAACTGTTGGAAGAAGGAGAGGAGCAGGCCCAACTGTTGGAAGAAGGAGAGGAGCAGGCCCAACTGTTGGGAGAAGGAGGGGCAACGGGGGAAAACCATTCAAAAAAATGACATGCCCTCATAAAAACTGGTTATAACTTCAGTTCTGTTTGTGATATTAAGATTCTAACAAGACAGTGTGTTTTATAGACTTATGTAGGAAGTCTATAGTCTATTTAAGTCAAGGATGGAGGGGGTAGTGACTTAAAAATGGCAGAGTAATAAATAAAACAAATTCATGAGCAGTCCAGATGACTGCTTTAGCAGTTCAAGTGTTAAAGTGTATATTAAAACACTGTGTCTATAAAATCCTTCTCTTCAGGCGCTCAGGGCACATTAACCCTATGTGGTCTTGGCACTGGAGTGGTGCAATACAATACTCTAATAATGTATCTGTAGTGTGTGTGTGTGTGTACGTGTGTACGTGTGTGTGTACGTGTGTGTGTGTGTGTGTGTGTGTGTTTGTCTTTGGCATATATTAGTCATTTCGGGGGGATAGAAGTGGACTCTGTGAATTCATGTACACAACCGGTCAAAAGTTTTAGAACACCTACTCATTCAAGGGTTTTTCTTTATTTTTACTATTTTCTACATTGGAGAATAATAGTGAAGACATCAGAACTATGAAATAACACATATGGAATCATGTAGTAACCAGAAAAGTGTTAAACAAATCAAAATATATTTTATATTTGAGATTCTTCAAATAGCCACCCTTTGCCTTGATGACAGCTTTGCACACTCTTGGCATTCTCTCAACCAGCTTCACATGGAATGCTTTTCCAACAGTCTTGAAGGAGTTCCCACATAAGCTGAACACTTGTTGGCTGCTTTTCCTTCGCTCTGCGGTCCGACTCATCCCAAACCATCTCAATTTGGTTGAGGTCGGGGGATTGTGGAGGCCAGGTCACCTGATGCAACACTCCATCACTCTCCTTCTTGGTCAAATAGCCATTACACAGCCTGGAGGTGTGTTAGGTTATTGTCCTGTTGAAAACAAATGATAGTCCCACTAAGCCCAAACCAGATGGGATGGCGTATCGCTGCAGAATGCTGTGGTAGCCATGCTGGTTAAGTGTGCCTTGAATTCTAAATAAATCACATACAGTGTCACCAGCAAAGCACCCCCACACCATAACACCTCCGCCTCCATGCTTTACAGTGGGAAATACACATGCGAAGATCATCTGTTCACCCACACCGCGTCTCACAAAGACACGATGGTTGGAACCAAAAATCTCCAATTTGGACTCCAGACCAAAGGACAAAGTTCCACCGGTCTAATGTCCATTGGTCGTGTTTCTTGGCCCAAGCAAGTCTCTTCTTATTATTGGTGTCCTTTAGTAGTGGTTTCTTTGCAGCAATTCGACCATGAAGGCCTGATTCACACAGTCTCCTCTGAACAGTTGATGTTGAGATGTGTTACTTGAACTCTGTGAAGCATTTATTTGGGCTGCATTTTCTGAGGCTGGTAACTCTAATGAACTTATCTTCTGCAACAGCGGTAACTCTGGGTCCTCCATTCCTGTGGTGGTCCTCATGAGAGCTAGTTTCATCATAGCGCTTGATGGTTTTTGCGACTGCACTTCAAAGTTCTTGAAATGTTCCGTATTGACTGACCTTCATGTCTTAAAGTAATGGTGGACTGCTTATTTGAGCTGTTCTTGCCATAATATGGACTTGGTCTATTACCAAATAGGGCTATCTTTTGTATACCACCCCTACCTTGTGTCAACACAACTGATTGGCTCAAACGCATTAAGAAGGAAAGAAATTCCACAAATTAACTTTTAACTAGGCACACCTGTTAATTGAAATGCATTCCAGGTGACTACCTCATGAAGCTGGTTGAGAGAATGCCAAGAGTGTGCAAAGCAGTCATCAAGGCAAAGGGTGGCTTTTTGAAGAATTTCAAATAAAACATCTATTTTGATTTTTTAAACACTTTTTTGGTTACTACATGATTCCATATGTGTTATTTCATAGTTTTGATGTCTTTACTATTATTCTACAATGTAGAAAATTTTAAAAATAAAGAAAAACCCTGGAATGAGTAGGTGTTCTAAAACTTTTGACCGGTAGTGTATAATATGAGTATACACTGTGTGTACAGTCTGTGCGTTTGACAAATGTTTGTGTGTAAACACTCCTACATTACAGATGTGAATCAAAGTGGAAATATGTACTTCACTCTGTTCTAATAGCTGATTTATTAATACACAGATTGGATATGAAAGTTGTTTGGCACAGGTGATCTTCCCACGTCTCGGGCTAGAGTGTAACGGACGTCATCAATGTTTATGTCTAGTAAATGTGTTTATTTCTCCCCTATGTTGATTTCTGTAGCACTGATCTAGCTAATGAAATCATTTCCCATAATGATGTACTGTCTTTCACTGGCTCTTAATGTGATTCACATTGTATCGGGGGTAAGTTAACTCACCCCATCCACCACCAATTGGTGTTTGAATTAACTTTTAGAATTGTTTTGAGTGACTGTTCTGTACCAGGAATGGAAACATCACTCCCCCACTGCCCACAAAGCCAGTTTCCTGCCCCCAAATTGATTCAACCATACTTAGAATGGAAACTGTGACCCGCTCACACGTTTAACAAGTAGTTTATTTAACAGATGTTCACAATACCAACAGATATTTTGGTCTAGATTCCCGTTTGAACTCAGATAGTCTCCTCTCTCAGTCTGTCTGCTGAGTGGAATGTCTGAAGACAGGACTGTGATAGTAGTAGTGATCTGTCTAAGGCATGCTGTCTGAAGTGGGTCGTCCTCTGACCCTGTGCCCCACCCTTACCTCATCCTCCCCTTGACCCCCCATGCCCCCTTACCCCAATCAATCAATCAATCAATCAAATGTATTCTCACAAAGTGCCTATACAGAAACCCAGCCTAAAACCCCAAACAGCAAGCAATGCAGATGTAGAAGCACGGTGGCTAGGAAAAACTCCCTAGAAAGGCAGGAACCTAGGAAGAAACCTAGCGAGGAACCAGGCTCTGAGGGGTGGCCAGTCCTCTTCTGGCTGTGCCAGGTGGAGATTATAAGAGTACATGGCCATTAAGGCCAGATCGTTCTTCAAGATGTTCAAACGTTCATAGATGACCAGCTGGGGCAAATAATAATCACAGTGGTTGTAGAGGGGGCAACAGGTCAGCACCTCAGGAGTAAATGTTAGTTGGCTTTTCATAGCCGAGCATTCAGAGGTCGAGACAGCAGGTGCAGTAGAGAGAGGGAGAGAGAGAGAGAGAGAGAGGGAGAGGGAGAGGGAGAGGAAGAGAGAGGGTTGAAACAGCAGGTCCGGGATAAGGTAGCATGTCCGGTGAACATGTCAGGGTTCCATAGCCGCAGGCAGAACGGTAGAAACTGGATCAGCAGCATGACCAGGTGGACTGGGGACAGGGACAGCCAGAAGTCATAAGGCCACGTAGTCCTGAGGTAAGGTCCTAGGGCTCAGGCCCCCTTATCCCATCCTATGATTGTCAGTCCTCATGGGGCCCAGATGTACCCCTGTGAGTGATTGACATGGACAGAGAACAGCAGTCTTTGTCCCCCCGGTCGTCCACCCTCCACCCCTCTACCTAGCTCCCCAATGCAGAGCTTGGTGCTGGGGAGAGGAATGTCCCCTCTCCTACCCCCCTGCCCCCTCTCCTACCCCTCTCCTACCCCTCTCAATACATCAAGAAGGATTCAAACATTTCAAATGTCACACACACACACACACACACACACACACATACACACACACACACACACACACACACCGTGCCCTGTGGCCCTTCCCCCTGGGGCCAGATGTGAGGTCATGTTATTGAGAAGATGATGAGAAATGGCAGCCATCTGTCCTCCCCCAAAACCTGTCTGTCTGTGTGTGTCTGTGTGTGTGTGTGTGTGTGTGTGTGTGTGTCTGTGTGTGTGTGTGTGTGTGTGTGTGTGTGTGTGTGTGTGTCTGTATGTGTGTGTGTGTCTGTGTCTGTGTCTGTGTCTGTGTCTGTGTCTGTGTCTGTGTCTGTGTGTGTGTGTGTGTGTGTGTGTGTGTGTGTGTGTGTGTGTGTGTGTGTGTGTGTGTGTGTGTATGTGTGTGTGTGTGTGTGTCTGTGTGTGGAAGGCAGGGGTTGGATTCCCGCAGAGCAGTTTATAGGAGCTCCTTTTATAAATGAGGGAAACACTAACTGTGGTCTGACATTGAAGACAGGTGATGAATAGAAACATTCTATGGTTCCTGTGGACTTAGATGATCAATTGAATACTGCAACTCCACAATCAATCTTCCTTTATAGACCATCTTTCTGTCTGTAAGGAAACAACTCTAAATGAAGAATGGCTGCCTATTAATCTAACGTATTGATCACGATAACCTGGTCCTCGTCCACTGCCCTGCTCTGGGCTGGATGTAGAGTGGGTGATTACATGCATCACACGTGTGTGTTGTGTGTGTGTGTGTTTATGAGAGAGTGTGTGTGCACATGAGTTGGGTCATAACTGGGATATGATGCTGAGCTAATATAACAGTGCTGACCTCTGAGTCTGGTCGCTGAGTGACTGTTCTGTACCAGGAATGGAAACATCACTCCCCCTCTGCCTACAGTGGAGTGGACCCAGCACAAAGCCAGTTTCCTGCCCCCTAATTGATTCAACCATACCTAGAACTGAAGCTTTGACCCACTCATACATTAGTAAGGATGTCAATGTTGGTTCCTGGGTATTGACCCAAGTGAAGTACTGTACATCTTTACCTGGACGTGGAACAAAGACACAGATTGAAGAACAGACATACACATTCATCCATTCAATATCACTACTTCACATCTCTATTCTCTTTGAGTAGACACACTATTCCAGATGTCGAGGCTTTGTGGTAGACCCTGATGAGAGTGTGAGAAAGATGATGTTACTGATGGAGAAATTGATTTGTTTTACATAATAGTATTAGCAGAGGTTGGCCTGTATGTATGCTGGGTATTTACTAAAGTTCTGGCTGCTTCATGCTGGTCTGGTAGACAGCTGTAGCGCACAGGAGACATCTTGATCGTAACTCCTTTCTCCTGCACTTATCCACCCACGGTCTCAACACACACACACACACACACACACACACACACACACACACACACACACGCTCTCCATACATAAACTAAATACTTCATGTTCTGCTTTATGGTTGACATTTTGTCCATAAGCTCTACCTGTGACATGGAAATGCACTTTCTGCTTTTATTGCGGAATAAAAAAAAGTTAATCAAAATAGTCTCCTTCACAGTAATCTACTACCCCTCCCAACTTGGACTGGGACTCACAGATCACTCACGTCCAGACTCTTTCAGTGATAGATCAGTGATAGATTAATCATGAGTGGTGACTTTGATATATCCCTCTTCTACTCCATCTTCATTTAGCCCATGCTGGGGAGGGTTGCCTGGGCTGGCTGCTGATAAGGGATCTGGGGTAGTCTGGAGGGTGTCCAGGGGAGTGGGCTAGAGTGCTCAGGGGTCATGTCAGAGGGCAGGCATGAGGAGCATGAAGAGAGCCTAGGTCACAGCACAGATGGTGCTAGGTGGGGTAACAGGAGAAGAGGTCTGGTCAGGTCTGGTCCAAAGTTTGCATGGGAACTAGGGCTGACCCCATTTAGTCAACTGGTCGATTGTTTGGTCGGTAGGCTGTTGGTCGACCAAGATTTTTTTAGTCGAGCAGTATATACTGTATAAAAAAATGTATGGCACATGAGACACCTGTCTAATTCACTCCTGTCTCAGTGGACTAATCCATTGAGGAGACCGCGGATGATGACACACTAGTATCACCAGTAATACATTTACCCTTGTTTCCCATCATTTCTCATCTACAATGTTTGTTTGGTTACAGTAATTTCTGTTCATGTATTCAATATATTATTATAACAGTCTTATCGTTGTCATTTTAGGAGTGGACACATTGTTTTGTAGAGCTTACAACCTAGGCTACACTTTGAGAAAAGTTTTGGTTTATTTCCTTCCATTCCACACGCACCTGATTATCCATGGCGGTAGGCTACCTGGCCTGCGCAAATGTAGGCCTATAAATGTGCCCATTTGGGGATCTAATACTATCACTGTGGAGCTTCTCAAAGTAATTATTTATTCGCCTCAAACAGCAAGTAAACAAAGTCTGTTTTTACATCCATTGAGAATGACAATAGTTCCTCAACATAGCCTATTTGAAAAATCTTTCCAGCTCTTTCCCTTTCAATATCCACTCAGCACAAAAGGGGAAAAACATGCTCTGATCTAGTGGAAATGTCATATTAAAAAGGCCTACCCGATTATTTCTTATCCCAAATAGCTGTGTCTGTCTGTCCGAAGCTCACTGGTGTGGGAAACTCTGAGGGCCCCGAATATTTTATACAATGTTGCAAGTTTGCGGCAGGACCAAGTTAATAGTTGATACAATGTTTCAAGTTCCTTGCAGACAGGCCATGCGTAGCCAATGTGATTTTTAGGATATTTATTTTTATCAGGATATTTTCTACCTGAGGGCTGCAATGTTTTTATTTGTTAGCTTTATGTAGGCTATTTTTACATATTGGCAATGGCAATAGAAGTTACTTTTAGATTTGTATCATTTAGATAGAATTTTGATTAACCAAATGACATTGATTTTGAGATATGAAGACTTTATTGTAAATTAAATGAAACTGTTCCATGAAAATGTGCATATGAAAATCATAACTGGCACGCAGATCAGTAGAAATGGTAGGATAACTTGGCACTCCAAGTGGAAAAGGTTGCCGACCGTTGGCGTAGCCTATTACTGGGAACTTCAGGAGTGTAATGGCAGAAGGCCTGCAGCAGCGGGCAGTGGGAGGAGGAGGCTGGCTTCCTCTTTAGTCATTTGTGTGTGTCTTAATTTT
>NW_028163852.1:120000-127500 GCF_964263955.1 Coregonus lavaretus | reverse complement strand
CAGGAGCAGAGAAAGTGGAGGGACACTTCCTGCTCTTGAGGATGGATGCCTTAGGCATGTGACTGTTGTGGAGATACCGGGTTGGTTATCTTAATCAGAATCCTTTAATTCATTGATGTCCCAAGGAGAGTTCACATGGACGGAGCACGGCTAGTCACTGAGTATGCAGTCTCCAAATCTGCTGATTCATAATAGCAGTAAGTTAAGGTGAACTTGCCTCTCAGGGTTTTGTTTCTCTATCACCAGACACACTGAACTATTAAACTACTACATTACTTTGAAATGGTAACTGCCTTTCCAAACATAAAGACAAAATAAAAACGTTGAAACACCAAGCAAAAAGGAGGATTAGACTAAGTTAGCATTTTGATTCAGTTAGCTGGTAAGTGGTATTTTGACCTTGACGAGCTGTTGTCACCCTGTGCTACCCGAACAACCACAGGCCATGAAACCAACCTATTATTAGCATAGGGTCACTTTCCACAGCCTGGTAATGTTTAAAGGAAGACTTAGCCTGTTTATGGTAATGTTCAGTGTAGTTATTGTGTCAAACGCTAGCGCTTTCTCTAAGTGAGGACATACCTGGACTGGAGTGTTTGTGTGTGTGTGTGTGTGTACATGTCTGTGTCACTTAAAAACATTTTTTTATTAACTTTATTTTCATGTAGATAAACTTTACCTAATAGCGGGAGTGTTTACTAATGATTATAAGCGATTGTTTAGCTAACTTCGTCTGTCTACTAAACTGACTACATCTCCTCTTTCCAACTGTGGTCTGATGCTCCTGCAGCTCTCCGCTAGATGTGCGGGGGTGTAGAGTGCTATAGGCTATGGCACTTCAGTAAACAAATAGTTTAATGTGTGGACATTCTTTTATACAAGGCACCTTTTTATGACTTGCTAGTAAATAAATAAATCGGTCTTCTTTTAAAAAAGGTTGGATGTGTCTGACTATTCATTAATTATTCAACAGCAGTCAACAAGGTTGTTCTGGCTCTGAGGCCTATAATGGGCTAATGTTGTGTCAAATGGACAATGGGCCAGTCCTCTCCAACCTGGCATGGTATAGTTTGATACAGAATCTTTTCTTAATTTATAGACTAATCAACACTGATCAGGCCCGGTCCTGGCCGATATGCCGCCCTAAGCGAGACCCCAAACATTGACCTCCTCCTATCCCCGCAAAGTAGAATTGTAGCCTAGGCTATACAATGTCGGCCCCTACCGTTTGTAAAACAATTTGTAGGGCCTTCCTCTGACACCGCCTGGTATAGAGGTCCTGGATGGCAGGAAGCTTGGCCCCAGTGATGTACTGGGCCGTATGCATTACCCTCTGTAGTGCCTTGCGGTCGGAGGCCGAGCAGTTGCCATACCAGGCGGTGATGCAACCAGTCAGGTTGCTCTCGATGGTGCAGCTGTATAACTTTTTGAGGATTGGAGGACCCATGCCAAATCTTTTCAGTCTCCTGAGAGGGAATAGGCTTTGTCGTGCCCTCTTCACGACTGTCTTGGTGTGTTTGGACCATGATAGTTTGTTGGTGATGTGGACACCAAGGAACTTGAAGCTCTCAACCTGTTCCTCTACAGACCCGTTGATGAGAATGGGGGCGTGCTCAGTCCTCTTTTTTTTCCTGTAGTCCACAATCATCTCCTTTGTCTTGATCACGTTGAGGGAGAGATTGTTATCCTGGCACCACACGGACAGGTCTCTGACCTCCTCCCTATAGGCTGTCTCATCTTTGTCGGTGATCAGGCCTACCACTGTTGTGTCGTTGGCAAACTTAATGATGGTGTTGGAGTCGTGCCTGACCATGCAGTCATGGGTGAACAGGGAGTACAGGAGGGGACTGAGCACGCACCCCTGAGGGGCCCCCGTATTGCGGGTCAGCGTGGCAGATGTGTTGTTACCTACCCTTACCACCTGGGGGCGGCCCGTCAGGAAGTCCAGGATCCAGTTGCAGAGGGAGGTGTTTAGTCCCAGGGTCCTTAGCTTAGTGATGAGCTTTGAGGGCACTATGGTGTTGAACGCTGAGCTGTAGTCAATGAATAGCATTCTCACGTAGGTGTTCCTCTTGTCCAGGTGGGAAAGGGCAGTGTGGAGTGCAATAGAGATTGCATCATCTGTGGATCTGTTGGGACGGTATGCAAATTGGAGTGGGTCTAGGGTTTCTGGGATAATGGTGTTGATATGAGCCATGACCAGCCTTTCAAAGCACTTCATGGCCATAGACGTGAGTGCTACGGGTCGGTAGTCATTTAGGCAGGTTATCTTAGTGTTCTTGGGCACAGAGACTATGGTGGTCTGCTTGAAACATGTTGGTATTACAGACTCAGTCAGGGACATGTTGAAAATGTTAGTGAAGACACTTGCCAGTTGGTCAGCGCATGCTCAGAGTACACGTCCTGGTAATCCATCTGGTCCTGCGGCCTTGTGAATGTTGACCTGCTTAAAAGTCTTACTCACATCGGCTACGGAGAGCGTGATCACATAGTCATCCAGAACAGCTGATGCTCTCATGCATGCTTCAGTGTTGCTTGCCTCGAAGCGAGCATAGAAGTGATTTAGCTCGTCTGGTAGGCTTGTGTCACTGGGCAGCTCGCGGCTGTGCTTCCCTTTGTAGTCTGTAATAGTTTTCAAGCCCTGCCACATCCGACGAGCATTAGAGCCGGTGTAGTACGATTCAATCTTAGTCCTGTATTGACTGTTTGATGGTTCGTCGGAGGACATAGCGGGATTT
Source organism: Coregonus lavaretus (assembly GCF_964263955.1). NCBI lineage: Eukaryota > Metazoa > Chordata > Actinopteri > Salmoniformes > Salmonidae > Coregonus > Coregonus lavaretus. The sequence continues at coordinate 124,762 of NW_028163852.1, read as the reverse complement.
CTTATAAGCGTCCGGGTTAGAGTCCCGCTCCTTGAAGGCGGCAGCTCTACCCTTTAGCTCAGTGTGGATGTTGCCTGTAATCCATGGCTTCTGGTTGGGGTATGTACGTACGGTCACTGTGGGGACAACGTCATCGATGCACTTATTGATGAAGCCAGTGACTGATGTGGTGTACTCCTCAATGCTATCAGAAGAATCCCGGAACATATTCCAGTCTGTGCTAGCAAAACAGTCCTGTAGCTTAGCATCTGCGTCATCTGACCACTTCCTTATTAACCGAGTCACTGGTGCTTCCTGCTTTAGTTTTTGCTTATAAGCAGGAATCAGGAGGATAGAGTTATGGTCAGATTTGCCATATGGATGGCGAGGGAGAGCTTTGTACGCATCTCTGTGTGTGGAGTAAAGGTGGTCGAGAGTTTTTTTTCCCTCTGGTTGCACATTTAACATGCTGGTAGAAATTAGGTAGAACAGATTTAAGTTTCCCTGCATTGAAGTCCCTGGCCACTAGGAGCGCTGCCTCTGGGTGAGCGTTTTCCTGTTTACTTATGGCCTTATACAGCTCATTGAGTGCGGTCTTAGTGCCAGCATAGGTTTGTGGTGGTAAATAGACAGCTATGAAAAATATAGATGAAAACTCTCTTGGTAAATAGTGTGGTCTACAGCTTATCATGAGATATTCAACCTCAGGTGAGCAAAACCTCGAGACTTCCTTAGTATTAGATTTTATGCACCAGCTGTTGTTTACAAATATACACAGACCGCCACCCCTTGTCTTACCGGACTCAGCCGTTCTATCCTGCCGATGTAGCATATATCCCACCAGCTGTATGTTATCCATGTCGTCGTTCAGCCACGACTCTGTGAAACATAAGATATTACAGTTTTTAATGTCCCGTTGGTAGGATAACCTTAATCTTAGGTCGTCCATTTTGTTTTCCAATGATTGTACGTTGGCTAATAGGATTGATGGAAGAGGCAGTTTACTCGCTCGCCGTCGGATCCTTACAAGGCACCCCGACCTATGTCCACGATATCAAGTGCCTGGTGATGGTGATGGAGATGAGTCTGTGAGTCAGTCTGTTTCTCTGTGTGTGTGTTTGTGTGTGTGTGTCTCATGTTTATATGCCTGGATGTGGAGATTCAGTTGGAAACTCTTTGACGAGGCCTGTAGTTAAATTTAGATTACCAGGGAAGAGCTTGTTGTGTTTTATCTATGTGTTTATGTATGTTGTGTTCCATGAGTCAGTAAGAGGGCTTTGGTTGTTTGGCCTTTTACCTTGAATGGAAAACAACTTTGGAAAATGACTTGAAAATGACTTGAAAACGACTTTGGAAAATGACTTGTTTCAATTGAGCTTCAGAGGGTTTAGTGTGCTGCCCTCAAAGATAAGTCTACACTTGGTAGAGTGAAATGGAAGAGAATAGAAGAGATGTTGTGGTTGTTTGAGGGTAGTGACTCACCAAGGGTTGGGATACCAGATCACCTATCAGTGACCTAACCCTAACCCTATCAGTGACCTAACCCTAACCCTATCAGTGACCTAACCCTAACCCTATCAGTGACCTAACCCTAACCCTATCAGTGACCTAACCCTAACCCTATCAGTGACCTAACCCTAACCCTATCATAGCCGTACTATATGTGTCTTGGAGTACACGTATTTTGTCTCCTGACCAGATGTAGTCTGTTCATCTTGTAGTTCAGAACTCTGAAACACTCTCAGCAATGGGAGCTATCTTTATGAGAAGAGGACACAAAAATGTTTATTTGGTACCCAGTGTTTATCCAAACCCTCATCCGTAGCGTTCCTCGATGCAGTCCCAAGATAAATATGTGGTCAGTGTCGCAACGGATCACCGAGCGAGGACGACCAAGTGGACGTTTAACTGGCCTCTCTGGACCTGTCCAGCTTGCCAAAAGAAAGATGGATTCCATGGTTCTCTTAGAGACATAGGGTATGTCCCAAATGACACCCTATTCCCCTATGGGCCCTGGTCAAAAATAGTGCACTATATAGTAAATAGGGTGCCATTTGGGTGGGACGCACACAGAAGAGAGACAGAGTAGAGGCTTGTATGCCTACTTTCACTCCAGGACCCAGTAACTCCACCAAGACTCCACATCAAGAAGACAGTCAGAGATGCTGCTCCCACATTTCTCTGTGGGCCCTTGTCAAAAGTAGTGCACTATATAGGGAATAGGGTGCCATTTGGGATGCAACCCAGTTTGTGTTAGTTTGTGGTCTGTATTGTGTCTTTCATGTTGTTTTGGTTGCTTCCAATGTGTTTGTAAAGTACAAATAAAGTGTGGTCAGTTTTCATTACTCAGTTACATGGAGGAATGCTGGCCTTGTATGACTGTTTAAAGCAGAGGGTTACACACACAGGCACATATACACAAACACACACACACATACACACACACACACACACACACACAGACACACACACAAACACACACACACATACACACACACACACACATACACACACACACACACACACAGACACATCCACACACACACAAATACACGTAATGGTAGCCAGATTGGTTCATTTCATACTTGACTTGCTAAATCTCTCTCTGAGAGCCAGTCTAACTAATTAGATGCCATTGTTGACATGTTGCAACATAACATATTTGTGCTGTCTAGAGACTTTATGTCAGGACAAAACAATGCAATATGATTTTGGTTGCTATGTTATTGTATAGCTTAATTCAGTATAGCATGGTGCAGTACAGCACAATACAACAATAAACGGTAACTTAGTAAATCTCAGTTGACATTAGCTCAATGCTGTCGAGCTGAGCCGAAGCCCTCCTGTATGACTAGGACACTGTGACCAAGGTGTGATGTAATGGATGGTTTGGACTGCAGGCCTGCAGGGAGGATTATGGGTCTTCCGCTGGCAGGGGTCAGTTTGTTTAGGGACTTAGAACTGTCACAACAGACCGGGAGGGAGGGAAGGAGGGGGGGGGGGGGGGTTATGTAGTGGAAGTTTAGAGGGATTGTGAGTGGATACACCCAATAACTAGCCTGGTCCCAGATCCGTTTGTGTCTTGCTAACTCCATTGCGCATTGCCAAGTCCATTGGCATGACAATTAGCGACAAAGAGTTGACGAGTTAGCACAAACAGACTGGCACTCAGGTGATCCAATAACTAGGTGACCCGCAAATTGGTGTTAGAATTAGTGGTTGCAATGTACTCTATTACCCCTGACATATGGCTTGCCTTAGATAGACGATCCTAGATTAAGACATACATTACTGTATTCATCGTCAACTAATTGACTAACACTGTATAGCTGCATATACAGTTGAAGTTGGAAGTTTACATACACTTAGGTTGGAGTCATTAAAACTTTTTTTTCAACCACTCCACTAATTTCTTGTTAACAAACTATAGTTTTGGCAAGTTGGTTAGGATATCTACTTTGTGCATGACACAAATAATTTACTGTTTACAGACAGATTATTTCACTTATAATTCACTGTATCACAATTCCAGTGGGTCAGAAGTTTACATACACTAAGTTGACTGTGCCTTTAAACAGCTTGGAAAATTCCAGAAAATTCTTCTGATAGGCTAATTGACATCATTTGAGTCAATTGTAGGTGTACCTGTGGATGTATTTCAAGGCCTACTTTCAAACTCAGTGCCTCTTTGCTTGACATCATGGGAAAATCAAAAGAAATCAGCCAAGACCTCAGAAAAGAAATTGTAGACCTCCACAAATCTGGTGCATCCTTGGGAGCAATTTCCAAACGACTGAAGGTACCACGTTCATCTGTACAAACAATAGTACGCAAGTATAAACACCATGGGACCACGCAGCCAGTCACACCGCTCAGGAAGGAGACGCGTTCTGTCTCCTAGAGATGAACGTACTTTGGTGAGAAAAGTGCAAATCAATCCCAGAACAACAGCAAAGGACCTTGTGAAGATGCTGGAGGAAACAGGTACAAAAGTATCTATATCCACAGCAAAACGAGTCCTACATCGACATAACCTGAAAGGCCGCTCAGCAAGGAAGAAGCCACTGCTCCAAAACCGCCATAAAAAAGCCAGAGTACGGTTTGCAACTGCACATGGGGACAAAGATCGTACTTTTTGGAGAAATGTCCTCTGGTCTGATTAAACAAAATTAGAACTGTTTGGCCATAATGACCATCCGTTATGTTTGGAGGAAAAAGGGGGTGCTTGCAAGCCGAAGAACACCATGCCAACCGTGAAGCACGGGGGTGGCAGCATCATGCTGTGGGTGTGCTTTGTGGCAGGAGAGCCTGGTGCACTTCACAAAATAGATGGCATCATGAGGAAGGAAAATTATTACATTTACATTTACGTCATTTAGCAGACGCTCTTATCCAGAGCGACTTACAAATTGGTGCATTCACCTTATAGCCAGTGGGATAACCACTTTACAATATGTTTTTTTTTTCTTTTCTTTTTTTTCTTTCTTTGGGGTGGGGTAAGGGGGGGTAGAAGGATGACTTTATCCTATCCCAGGTATTCCTTAAAGAGGTTGGGTTTCAAGTGTCTCCAGAAGGTGGTGAGTGACTCCGCTGTCCTGGCGTCGTGAGGGAGCTTGTTCCACCATTGGGGTGCCAGAGCAGCGAACAGTTTTGACTGGGCTGAGTGGGAACTGTGCTTCCGCAGAGGTAGTGGGGCCAGCAGGCCAGAGGTGGATGAACGAAATGCCCTCGTTTGGGTGTAGGGACTGATCAGAGCCTGAAGGTACGGAGGTGCCGTTCCCCT